>NC_045737.1:36620962-36633616 GCF_008692095.1 Etheostoma spectabile | reverse complement strand
GTGTGTGTGTGTGTGTGTGTGTGTGTGATGAACGTGAACGTTCCGTTTGTGTTCTTTCTTTTGCTGTGAGTGGCAGGTATCAGACATGTATGGCAACCGGCCAGGTACCAAACTTATCATTTCAATATCCAGGCAAATGAAAGAAGGCTGGGCCTGGTCTGTCAGTCTGGCCTGGTTTCAGAGCTCCCGGGAGAATTCTTTTTCTCTAATTGACGGAAGATTATTGACACGGTGTGTTTTTATGCCAGGCTTTCATGCCATGATCACACACACACACACACACACACACACACACACACACACACACACACACACACACACACACACACACACACACACACACACACACACAAAATGTGTTTGATATATTGCTTAATCCACAATAAGTAAAGGTTTGTGCCCAGAAGAAGGAAAATACTTTCTTACACACACACACAAGCAAACATTTCCCACAAGCTACAAGTATCAGCAGGATTTGAGTGCCAGGAGCTACAGTATGACGATGTACCACGCAGAATTTCCTACCTACATATTTGCAGCACGTAAAGCCTTTGATTTAATGCAGACTAAACACACAATCACGGTCCTTCTAAGAAAGGATGAAGTAGGCAACTCTTGTCACATTTCTGATTTAGGTTTGGTTAACCAGCGTTGAGCCAGACTAAAAAAAAACATGAGAAACAGACTCTCAGCTCACCGGCTTCGTCTGTCCAGTCGTAGTAGCTCTGTTCTGGGTCTGGGTTCAGGTGAACCACGGGGAGTTGGTTTCTAGGGGTGTCTTCTTTAGTGGACATAAAGGGACGCTCTGCCTCCCAAACGGCTTCCTCCTTTGTCTTTTTCTCGCTGCCTCGACCTTCGAGTTTGTCCAGGAAAGCTGAGTTCACCCTGTCAAAATATTAAAAAAAACATGGTTCACATAAAACTTAATGCTGTACTTTATAACTTCACATGCTGGCAGGCTCTTAATGGCAGTGAGCGGGATGTGTTCGACAGCTTATACCCACTAAAATATAGTGAGGTCAGTGAATGCACGCTTAACATTCAGCGACCCAGCCAGTCTGTACTGGTTTTATTCCAAAAGGATGAACAAAACAAATGATTAATCTTGTTGAGTCCATATTTGCTTCTGTAGTTTGTATTCCGGTCTGACGAGTCCTCCATCGGATGCCTCACTTTCACTTGATAAAACTATACATATTTACACGTTGTACATACCTCCTGTGTTCCAGCTGTACGTCTCTCCCACTTGTTGACTTCTGTTTACTCTCCACAGCCTCACTCTGACAAAAAAAAAGATAATTCAGTATGAAGGAAAAGATAACGTACAAGGTAATGCTCTTAGGAACTGTGACAGACATAAATAGTATCTAATCAGTGTTGACTGTAAAGTTTATTGTCAGGGACTACAGTAACACCGCACTCCTGATAAAGAAGCTCTCAGAGCGACAGCTTTAAATGGAGAGTGCAGCCTAGAGTAAAGTAGATAGGGCGTGTATGGGTGCTCTTGGACAGCTGGGTCTTGATCTGTACATGTGACTGGCGCAGACAATGAATTGTTACTTGGTTCCCAACGAACGTTTTGGGTATACTATGGCTACATCTACACTATGTGTTCATTTTTAAGCGGCGTTTTGATACAAAATCGATCTTCGTCCACGCGAGAGTTTTAGCTCCAGTAGCAGGACAGTTGAAAATACAGAAAAATTCTCATGTAAGCCTACCTAACCAATAAGGCGAGGCAGCTTTATTTGTATAGCACATTTCAGCAACAGGGCAATTCAAAGTGCTTTACACTAACAGACCACTTTGGTCCAGACTGAAAATCTCAACAACTATTTGATGGATTGTCATAAAAATTGGTGGAGATAGTCATGTTCCCCGGAAGATGAATCCTAATGACTTTGGTGATCCTCTGACTTTTCAGCTAAAGCCATCAGGAGGTTAGATGTTTTTATTTGCCCAATACTTGAACCTCGGCTGCACTGTGTGTTTGGTGAGTAGAACCAAATTAAACTGAGATGAGACGGTGAATATTATACACGCTATTTTAGCATTCTGATGTTTGTGTTTAGCTCACACAGGGCTAGAGAGGCTGTGGACTAGTTACTTATTCACCCAATGAAAATTAAAACACAAAGCTACGGAAAGCATACGTGCATGCAGGGACTTTAGGGAGCATTACTGCTTTAAGGGTGTGGGCAAAATAGAATTATTACGAAACAAAAGACAGAAGTTCAATGTTTGTCTTGTGCAATAACCAGTTCTGTATAGTCTGAAGTTTATTGTAGCAGGAATAAATGTTTTTTTTTTCACAGAGCCCCTAAGGGGACCTGGCTTTTTTTTCTGGTGAGCACACAAAAGTATCTCATGCTCAAAAGAATCCAATCTAAGGCTAGCAAAATTATGTTAAAGTACTGCTAACATCATGTGGCTAAAGTAGATATTTCACATTCACAGCATGATCAGTTAACAGTTGCCTTATCATAAGTTTTTTGATGACTCGGGTACATTTTGTTAAGTTTTAAGGAAGATGAATACCTCCTCTACAGCCGTTCTGATTGGTTTCTGCACCAGAAACTATCTGGTGCGAACCAGAAAGAGAAAAAGTTCCCATGTTCCTTTCGCTCTGTAGTATTTTTTTAACATGCTGTCAGTCAAAGACGATTAAATAGATTAAGATTTGATTGAAGTCTATTTTGTTTTGCATACACATACATATACGTATGAACTGTTCCCACACATCTCCCTTATTCTCACTCCCTGTTTTCCTGTCCCAGGCCATTCGGGTCAGGGATGTGGTTATTTAGGATGGCCTGAGAGGAGGAAGCAGCAGACAGCCCACCTGTGCTCCCATCAAAGCTTAGCATAAAATCTCCCACACACATCACACATGTATACACACACACACACACACACACAAATAGAGGATATAGTGGGGAGATCAATCTGTCTTATGGAGCCATTGTAGAAAGAAGAACAAATCCCAGGGTCCCAGTAGAAACCACATCAAGAAGTTTGACTTTTGCTGCTCTGCAGCCGCAAGCTTTCTTCTCCTAATCTGTGACGTCTATCTGAGAGAGCTGCAGCCTGGGAGAGGCTGGAGAGGAGAGGAGGAAATGAGAGAAAAGGAAAGGAAAATAGAGAAAAGCAAAAGAGACCAAGGAAAAGGAAAGGAGGTAGGACGAGTGGAGACAAAAAAAAGGCAAGATGAGAAAAGAAGGGAAAGGAAATAATGTTGGCAATGAAATGAAAAGGAGGGGAGAGGAGAAGACTTAAGAGGAAGAAGACTCAATGAGAGGAGACAAAGCGAGTTGAAACAAAGTGAGATGGGAAGGCTGGAAGTGGTGTCTTTGTTGCTGTGTGTGTGTGTCTGTGTGTGTGTGTGTGTGTGTGTGTGTGTGTGTGTGTGTGTGTGTGTGTGTGTGTGTATGAGAGCGAAAGAGACAATAAAAACAGACTTCTTTATTACTGTAACTGACTATCTGATTCTTTCAACACCATTGTTTGAGCCAAGGTCTCTGTGTGTGTGTCTTTCTCTCTCTCTCTCTCTCTCTCTCTCTCTCTCTCTCTCTCTCTCACCACCAACTCGTCTGACGAAAGATTTGCATCGGGTCTTTGTGAGAAAAAGAGAGAGTGAGAGAGAAGAAAACGCACAAAAGCCCAAAAAGAAAACATTTCCTCCATCCGAGGCAGCTGCGTGTGCACTTTTAACAGCGTTGTCCGTCACCACATAATCCGCTCACAGCGGAATGCAGTGTGTCCTCGGGCCGTTTCCTGCAAACTCTCCTCTTCTTCTCTGTAACATCACTGACAGGCGAGGCTGGGTGGAGGAGCGCAGACACTATTAGCGCCATGTCTGACTTCTCTGACAGAAGCTGTCAACACTCTCCAATTAATGTACGTTTTTCTCCGCTAAGAATAACTGGGATCTCTTCACATTTCAGATTTACAGCAGTTATTGATTTTAAAAGCAGCAATTACCCCCCTCCCAAAAACAGTGTTGATTAAGAGGAAAGTTATGTACAATGAAGGCAAGTGGTTGCCCCTGACTAACAAAGCATGTAATTGGCTGTTGAAAAGTTTGGGTTTTCTCCAGGTACTTTTACTAGAGCAGGTTATTCCACCCTCTTCTGTCTTCTGCAGACTCTTCACGGTCATGTCATGTTGTGTCTCCGTCTCTGCTCAGTGTGAACTCTGGGAAGTCCCTTGAACTCTGCCTTCCACTCATTCCCTCCCAGAAAAAACTAACAGGCAAGAGAGGAAGAGAGGCTGAGAAAAAGGAAGCAGAGAAAACAAAAAAGAGAGGGGAAAGGAGCAGACAAACAGACAACTTTAAGAGGCAAGAGAGAGGAAAATCAGTGGCCTATTCCTCCGTGTATTTACGCTTCCTTTTAATCAACCGTGAGCTTGCTGTGCTGCTGTGTGCCCCGGCTCTGACCAGGAGATAATTGCAGGGGGATCTGGCTCCTCACCCCACCCAGCCTACTGGGGATGCCGCTTGATACCCGCGCTGCCCTGGACGATGAAATCTCCGCACCCACGAGTATTTATTCAGAAAACAGCTCACAAAGGCAGATCTATTGGTGTGAATTACCGCACAGCTTCAGTCTCCGACCCCCACAGCCACAGACATGAGACTCAACACTGAACCCTGGGACCCATAGAGCAAGCATGTGTACATATACTAAAGCGACATGCACACACATACACACACACAGGTTCAGTCTAAAATTCCATACTAACATGCTATTTAGTAGGCTAAAAGGGTACGTGAGATTTTTTAGTTTGTCCGAAATCTTAGTATGAAACTAATAGTACATGAATTGCATACTATTTCTGTTGAAATATTACAGTATGCAACCACTGGATACTACGCCGGCATAAGTATCCCACAATGCAATGCGGTATTACCGACAACGTTCATAACAAACGGACAGCAACCAGGGGTTCCTGAGATGGGAAACTCAGAGTTTTCGGTTCCAGAACAGCTGATTCGAGTTGATTCAATCAACTCCATCCAGGGTGACATAGAGTGAAGCGCGTGCAAGACCACAATAAAAAGGCCGTATGACTGGAGCCATGATACTACAATTCACCATGGTAACAACCACAATCTAACTGGTCGGCGGAAGTACTCACGTGCACAGACAGCGAGTTTGAACATGTTATTTGGTTAAAAAAGCAACACAGTGGCTCCTGCAAAAGAGGGAATTAGCGTGGGAGAAAATTGCTGCGCAAGTTCCAACATAGTGTATTAATGTCATATTTAAGCAGAAGTATAATATAACATTTAGGTGCCATCCTGCATGCGAAAACGTCCTAGGCCTACTAATCCCAGTCTGAGGCCGCAGCACCATCATTGACAAAATTATAATTCATAATCTTTTATTTTGAAGGTTTCAAGGCTTGAAGGTTTGGTCTTACTGGTTTGTGTCCAGGGAGCTCTACAAAAACGTTTAGAACCCGTTTCAGAGTGAGTCGCACTCTTAGGCCCTTTGTTACTAATATGTTTTTTAATAAAAACTGCCGTTCGCAAAACAAAACGTAATGTGACACAAAGAATATGCTGGGATGTAAGAGCATGTCCACGATAGCTGACGCTAGTGATATGAAGACGGATAAGATGATGTAGGATGGCCTAACAAGACAACATTTTTTATCCATGCAGATAAACTGCGCTAAAATGCGCCTGAGACAAACAGAATGAATGAATGAGGAAATGAAAGAGTGTCAGGTGTGTCAGGGGGAGGAGACAGAGAAGACCAGGTAAGGGTCACAGCTCAGTTACCATAGTAACTGACTCTGAGGTTAAGTTACCTCTCTGTCAGAAACGGACCTCAGGGCCGCTCTGTAACGGCCAAAGTGTTTCAATTTACATTTCTACATATTCAAAAACGGATTTTGTCACCAGCGGCTGTTGGTCTAGTTGCTTTTTCAGTCATTTCAGAATCATCTGGCGATGCCGCGCTAGACAAGAGGACGGCAGGATGTTACCATGGTTACGCGTCTCTAGCCGGCAAGGAGGCTCTCAGGAAATGACGTTGAAAATGACGGCTTCAGAAAGATACACACTTCTGTTAATTAACACAACAGTATGTGGAACTATAGTACAAACATTGGGTACGAAGTACGCAACCACACGGCGTCACTTTGGGTTCAACATTGTTAGGGGTCGAGATCTCCACCTATCTGGTGAAAGCATTTGTTTCAACATTAGGGGGGACAAATTATAATTTAATATTATTATTATTATTATTATTATTGTCTGGTGGTTGTCCCCCAGGAAATTTTGAGCACCTGAGAATTCCTGAATTCTGGTGATTTCTTTTGCAACAATTTGTCCCTTTTCTGCCTGCAAATGTCTTTATTTATGTAAATGTTATTAGTAATTAATTAATGACTCTGCTGTATTGTTCAAAACTCAATGCAGATTCAATACATTACATTACGGGATTTTTTTTTTTATAGCCATGATTTACTTCAACAATAAATATTTGCTTGCAACATCATTTAAACACTTTGACTTGCCCTTACCCTGCATGAAAACAAAACATGTGAAAGCACATACGACTGCACACGCTCTCACTCTGTGGCTGCTGGCTTACCCTAGATGACGTGAGTGTGGCACTGCTGGATGCCAGCGGACCTGGGTCCGTACTCGCAAATCTCTGCAAAAACTTCTCAGTCTTCCTGCAATAAAATATACACGTTACAATGTCTGTGTTGCAGTTACTGAAAAAGACAAACACAGAAACACACACTAATAATAACAAGGGATGAAGGAGTATTCATTTACTCCCACAGACACTCCCCAGGCCTGGGATGCTGGCAGTACTGGTGTCCCGCAAGGTTGACCAAGTTTGTTTGTCCCTCCCTGACACCGCCTCACACTCTGTCTCCTTGGCCCCCGGCTCTAAATCTCTTCATTGTTTCTTCAGGTTCACACATTGGTCTGCTGTCTCCTGTTTTTGTTTCTCTTGTAAGGAAGCCAGAGATGCTACTTGACAAGCCAATTCCCTCACAGTCGACCATGTTCCATGCCATGTTCCCACAACATTAAGTGGTCTGATACAACGTCGGAGAAAACACTGTGCAGACGGAAGATACTGGAAGTCATTATTGTACATACATCCATTCAATATATTATCCAAAACCCCTGACCACTTTAAATGCCACTTTAGATTGTGAGTGTCAAAATCGATTCACTAATAGTGGGGCGACTAATCTCTGAAGAAGCGTCATCAAATCTAAAGAACTAAAGTGACATCACCCAGCTATCCCAGATTAAGTAATATATTATGTAATATATATATATATATGATGGTTCCTAGGTTCACATGTGGCGTTTTTTGAAGCTACCTAGCAGAATTTCAGAAGCAGGACCACGCCTCGACCTAGGTAGAATCTCACTTCCCTTATTTGATATCTCCTTGCTCTTCAGTTGAACTGGAAGTTGTTCTGGCCCCCTTTTCTTAAAGGCCTTCTCGAAGCTATTATTCCTGCCCCCGTGATGGAGGAGGGATCTCTGAAGAGCTAGGGGCGAGGATACACGAGAGCAAACTTCCCGGAACATGGAATTTACGTGACACTTTGGAAGAAAAAAATTCCTTGTTTCCTCTCTCCTCACATGATTTCCTCCGTCTCTCCCGTGCTTCCTCGAGGGGAAGAACTAAAGCACGATTTAGGGTTCAGCAGAGGCTCCACGCAGGAGCTTTCCCCGTAGCCTACGTACGTGGCCTAAAGTCTGTACTTGTGCGTTGGAATGTGCGTCGAAATAATAGAGCGTCGAGAATAGCAGGACCGTGTGTGTGTGTGCGTGTGCGTGTGTGTGTGTGTGTGTGTGTGTGAGAGAGAGACAATAAAAACAGACTTCTTTATTACTGTAACTGACTATCTGCTTCTTTTGACACCATAGTTTGAGCCAAGGTCTCTGTGTGTGTGTGTGTGTCTCTCTCTCTCTCTCTCTGCGTGCGGAGTGTGTGGTAGAGCGAGTAAGAGATTGATGGCGATTACCTTTGCCATTAGTAGCGACTCTAGAGTGACTCATAGTGGGAGAAACAAAGTGTCTCCCCTGTGCTTTCTGACCATGGTGGGAAATCTGTAGCAGGAGAAGTTAACCCTCTCCTCGATTTCATGTTGTGTGTGGAGAAGGAGAACCAGGGAATGAGTAGGAGGAAATGCACCGCTACCAAGCCACGGCAGAGCTATGTGCGAGCTACATTTTTTTGAGAGGTGCACCTCAGGCTACGACGTGATTCGTTATTTCCACATACCTACATACGTAGCCGTAGGCGTAGATTTAATGCAGAAACATAAATCACACTTGAGATGCAAGTGGAGGAACCGTGGATGCAATTTAAAGGAAGTGAGACAGCCCTTGTCACTTCCTGCATTACCATAAATACCAATCCTTGTGTTCCACCCTCATATTCTTCATTTCTCCCTCCCAACCCATTCTTTCTCTATCTCTCTCTTCTTCTCTTCTATGTAGGATCCTGGGGTGTTTGTCTTGTTGATGGTGTAGTCCATGTATCATTCAATAATTAGCACTTATCTCAATACTTATTGGAAGGATTATTGCCATGAATCACTAAGTCTTAAGTGGTGAACATCATACCTGCATATTAGAATTGTCCTCATGAATATGTTAGCCCGCTGACATTAGCATTTAGCTCAAAGGCCCGGCCATCTCACAGAGCCGCTAGTAAAGCCTGACCAATGAAGGATTTTTAAGGCTGATACCGATATAAATATTTGGTTATTGAACAATCCGATATGCCGATATATCGGCCGATATATATTTAAAAAAAAAATCCAGACACAACAAAACAACCAGATTTCCCTAACATTAGTTATTTATAGTTATTTAAGTTCTCACTAAAATAATATAATAATTTGTTTTATTGTCACATCAGAACAGATGAACATCAAAATATATTAAAGTTCTGATGAAGTTCTGATATGAAACTTAAAGTCCTTTGAACAAAAACACAATACAAAATTAATCAGAGTGCTGCCAAGATGAACGTTGTAGAGCGCCCTCTGGTGGACAAACTATGCAACGCCAACACTCATAACATTGACCGGTTGACCGTTCGTTTTCATATTTTTTTTTTTATATTAATTTATCTGAATAATTTGTCATTATAAATGATTCTGACGAATGAATACTTAAGATAATAATAATAATAATAATAATAATAATAATAATAATAATAATAATAAATGCTGATACCTATAGTTTGGGAAATTCCTAATATCGGCCGACGGTATTGGCCCACCAATATATCAGTCGGGCTCCAGCCGCTAGCATGGCTGTTCATTCTGTCTCTTGCGAGTCACCCAACTTTATGGAGGTGCACAGCCCCTTTAATAATTGAGGACAGTGTATCTTAAGAAATCCTCCTTTTTTTTGTTAATAAAAAAATAGCAACTAAAGTTTCAATGGGTAAATGGGGGCAATCAGAGGTGAAACTCACGGCTCCGGTCTTCATGCTTCCGCTGACAACTGATATTCTGTTTATCCTTTATTGGCCAACAGAATGCAGCTTGCTAAATACTCAAGTGATTATTTTAGGTCAGCAGAGGATAAAAAATTGGGCGTCTACTTTGTTAAAGGTCTGCAGATTGTGTCATTTGATGCTGCATCTGTGACTAAGATCCATTGCAGAGCAAGAAAGAACACAACAGGGCACAGAAAACAACACAATAACCGCACAGTGACAGTAATGAGACCCAGGTTAACCTGATCCAGGGCTGACCTGGTGTGATCCTGCCTGAACTGCTCCCTCCTCCTCTGCTCCTCCTCTTTCTTCTTCTCCTGCAGGCGCTCGGCCTGCAAAGCGTCACAGTCAGCCGTCAGCACAACACGCAACCAGATACAAGTAGTTTCCAAGATGCAGTTACCACTACAGTAGTCTCACTTTGCCAGACCTTCCCCCAAAGCGCACTGGAAAAGGGTCTGGTTACTCCACATAGCATTCGGGGATGGGAGGAAAATGTGCTCTGGTTTATTGCCATTTCTTTAAACCAATCCCAATCGTCTTGGGCGGGGCTAAGCACCAGAGAAAAAAACACAGTGCCGCTGCAAAATAGTCTCGGGAAAGAAGTTGTTCTGGTGGAACGTGTGTTTGTCAAAAGTTGTTTTAGTCGTGCAACAGAAAACTCCGAATGGACAGATGTCTGGACTTACCCTGCAGAGATCTGAGGAGCAGTTAACCGTAGTCCTCAGAAATCCACCGGAGTTTAAAATGCCAACACAAATCAATTCAACCAAACAATAAAAAAAAGAAATGGAATCAACTTGTAAAAAAAGTCCTTCAGACACATGTCAAAAGATGTGGTATTTTTCCCATATTTATGTAAAATAATTTCATTATTTACAAGATTAGAAATCATCCTCTATTTTATACTGTCTGTGATGTTTTGTAATATGATAATTCCAATCCCATTATCCTTTGAAGATATGGAAATCCCTTTCAGTCCCCTGTAATTTCAGTGTTTTTGTTGGATAGAATCAAATGTCTTTGTCTCTGAATTATGTTCTCATTTTAGAGATAATATTCAGGCCCAGCTGACGTGAGCAGCCGGACCATGTGGAGAACGTATTTACTGTAAATCAGAGAGGCTGGCTGAGTCCAGGAGTAGGTTTTAGCTGCAGTTTGTTTTGGTTTGAGCATTTAATAATTTTCCACCCGACACATATCTGCCCCTGCATCCCAAACTTTCCCAAACCAAAGCAGTTTAGGATGGGATCATAACCCAGAGTTTTTTTAGTTTTTTTATAATCCAGCGTCTTGTTTGATCACGTGTAGAGTTTTACATGCATCTGTTAATTTCCTGGATTCCCAATATATTCCTGTCTTCACTGTGGTCCACAGCATTAATGAGCCGTCCACATACAGGGGTGTCAGACTGCGGAGGCGGACGGATTACAGGAGGGCCCAAAAACAATGAACAGCTGTGGATGTGGGGAGGGGCCCATTGCCAGCCCAGTGGCAGGGTGGGAGGGGTTCCTTTATTTAAAATATTGGACCTTTTTTGCAGTTTTCCCCTGTTTATCCCTGTTTTTTTCCCATTTTGTATTTAATTATGAGGTTGAAATACTTCATTCTGGTGACTTTTATGCACTAATTTGTGGTAATTTAGCTTGATCTTAATAAGCACGCTTTTTAATACACAGTACTATTATTTTTTTAATGTTGTCAAATTGCTTACTGATATCATGTACCTGCTCTTTTTTACCCCGTACTCTACTGTTCAGCTGGACGTCCTTGGCCTAACAGATTAGGGTTTAGATCATTTTTATTTTCAATATTTCAAAAGACACTTGTTTATAAACTAGTTCACAAAAGGACTTATTTTATGGACCTTTGCCCGCCCCCCTACATTTCGTGCTATGCCCCTGTCCACGTAGCGGTCCATTTAGCACTATGAGACCATAAGCCGGGCCAGACGCGGAGTAGAACATGTCTGAGAACACAGTGAGGAGCTGGAAACTTATGAGACTGTTCATCAATCAGCTGGTCGCCATGCCTTTAATCCCGGGTGTGTGAGGAAAGACTGACACACACACACACACACACACACACACACACACACACACACACACACACACACACACACAGACCTGCTACAGCTCAAGTGATGCTTGTCTCTGCTGACATCTAGAGGCGAGGAATGATATTGTCTCTCATTGAAGGGAAAAAAAAAGTAAAGCCATGCAGTGGAAGGGTGACACTAGACTAGTGCTATAACTAACGATTTATTTTTTCTTGATTAATCAATTAGTTGTTTGGTCAAAAATGGTTAAAAATGATGAACAGTGTTTCTCAAAAGCCAGAGATGATGTCCTCACATGTCTTGTTTTGTCAACAACTCCAAACATATTCAGTATGCTGTCACAGAGGAACGTGAAAACTAGAACATACTCACATTTAAAGGCTTTGACACACCAACCCGACGGCTGACTTTCAGAAAAGGCAGTCGGACTGCCTCCCCGAGAATGGTGAAAAAATGGCCTCTGAACCCACCGCAACGACGCCGACTTGAACGTACGTTCTACGCGTGTGCGAGACGTGATACGTACGGGGTAAGCAAGCCTCCAAAGCGTAGCTCCTATGGAGCCATTGTGATGCCAATAAGCCATCAGGTTCCATTAGCACTCTATTGACTGCCATTTTTGTAAGATTTTGAGAGCTGTTCATCCCGCTAACATAAGTGCACTGATTCTCTAGTTTAGGGCTAGAATTCCACCAATCAGATTGGTCATTGAGTCTGACTGCCCATCCTCCGACCAATCAAGTCAGGTCGGCCAAAATGAAGGCCAACAGACGACGGCACAGAACACACCAAACAGACTCGAGTCACATTTTTGTAGACCAACTAAGCATTGATTGAGAAAGTAATTGACGGAGTAATCGGCAATGAAACAATCGTTAGTTGCAACCCTACCTTTGTTGCCGTGTATGCCATCAGCCTTCCTTAGAACGCTTATTACCCTGTAGATGGTCTATATCAACGCCGTTTCTTTTCCGGGATTGTTAAGGTGACTCCGGAATTTCTGTCAAATGTCCGCTTTCTTTGTGCTTGTCATTTTAAACTCTGGTAGATTTCTGAGGACTATGGTGACCTGGTCCTCAGATCTCTGCAGGG
>NC_045737.1:36607866-36620952 GCF_008692095.1 Etheostoma spectabile | reverse complement strand
ATCCAGAAAACTAGCTAGACTATCTGTCCAATCGGAGTTTTCTGTTGCACGACTAAAACTACTTTTTAACATAAACATGTTCCACCAAAACAAGTTCCTTCCCGAGGCTTTGTTGCAGCGGCAGCGTGCTCCGTCCGCTGCTTAGCGCTGAATGCTGCGTGGACTAGCCAGACCTTGCGTCCTTTGCGGCACGTTGGAGGAAGGCTGGCAATGTGAGACAATACTGTAAATGTCAAAAAACCTCATTGTCCTCGCCACTTTGACAATCTTGTTGAGTCAAACTGAATTTAGACTCTTGCTCAAGCTTATTATTTGTATTTCTGCACCCCCGCATTGTTTTGATTGGCAGATGCATTTTCTGGAGTCCGTTTGCATCCTTCAACCATTACAAATGAAAAGAAATATGACATTTTCTACTGAACTCACAGACCATAATGCAATGCAGCCTATGCTATATTCTGAGTAAGTGGTGCAACTCTTTACTGGAAAAACACCAACTATTGCCACTGCTATTGCTTTTTCTACGGACTCCCACAACCTGAGGCTGAGTACAGTGCATTTCTGACAGGGAACTCTGTGGTTTGTCATCAAATCCTGTTCTGACTGAAACATAAACCGGTTATCGTTTAGAAATAGCTCACCAAAAGGTGTTATATATTTAAAATGTGTTTAATGGTTGCTTTTCCTCATATTGTAATGATTTGTTTTGTAATGGAAACAAATTTAAGTCAGATTTTGTTTTGCTAAATTGGAGGAAAAAAATAGCTTTTGCTAAAAGGCCAAATATTTATTTTAATCTCGGTCTCACCTTCTCCCTCAGTTCATCTTTCTTCTTCTGGAGCTTCTCCTCCTCCTCTTGTCTTTTCCTCCTGTCAAACTCTTCCTTTTTCAGCTGGTAATATAACATGTCACATAAAAATGATTTCTTTGTGATTCAGCCATCGCAGAAAGGAAAAACACAAGATAACGCTGTGAAACATCGTGTCTCAGTACATCCTGTGCTTCTAATATTCATAGACCACACATGAGTGACTTAAAAAATAAAATTTTATGTTCACCCTCGGACGTGCATATGAATTGAATGGATGAGCATGATGTTTTTGTTGCCTCAGTAAATGTGCGATTACATACCTTCTTCTGCAGTTTGGCACTACGTAATTCTGCAAGCTGCCTCTCCCTGGCATCCGCCAACGTTGCATTACCACCTGGACAGATCAAACAGCACATTACACTGGATCAGCAAGTAGGCATGGGCTTAAAAGGTTAAAAAAACAACAACATGGCATCATGACTTCGCTTAAATGTATATTTAAGTCATGATGCCATGTTGTTTTTCTTAAGCCATGTGGCGTGTCATCTGTACGCATGTTGAACTATCTGCATGTATGTCTATGTTGTATACAGCGGGCTAACACCTACACGCCACCATGCGCCATATCATAAGATCAGTCGACCGCCTTAGAAAGCCTTTCCATAATGTTTTCAGACACTTACGATAACAACCTGAGCCTGTCAGCGGCAAAACGAACGCGTTTGTGAAGGTAAATACAAGCTGGACGATTGTCCTATTAACTCAGATTGTAGCTGGTTTCTCCGCTGCCGACTGCAGCGATCTCGCTTGAAACAGAACCAACGTCAAAGAATATTGTTCCCATCAGTCACAAACACAGGAAAAACGGGTCCAGGATGAAAAAAACCGTAGTTACCCTTTAAGCATAACAATGTGAGAATAAATAGGGTTTCCCCCAGTGTTTTGCAAGCCTGGTGGCCCACTAAGTTGTGGAATCTGTCTTATTGCTTTTTTTGAATTCTCAATTTTGCAATTTGGTCCATTATTCTGTTATCACAGAAACTATTACATGAATGCTGCCATCAGTCTGTGACGGGCTCCAGTCGAGCACTCGTCAAAAAAAGCCACCGGCCACCAAGCTTACCAACTTTTCGGGGGGGGACACATTGATAATGTTATACAAATAGTACAAATAGATTTGCATTGGGTTTGGGTTTGCATGTGGTTTACCCAGCCTCTCTGTCACGTGCACAGGGGGAGGTTTGTTTTCCTCTCTCCATCTCTTAAGAGCCTCCTCTTCTTTCTGAGCCGCTACAGAGACACACAGTGTCATTACTTGGGGAAGAAATTTCAACATTTGGTAGGCTGTTGATATAATATAGGTAGGAGAGTTGATAGTGGCAGCCTACTCATTCTGATGTTGTTTCGCCGGGATTCATTTGGCGGGAACACGGTGAATCCACCTGAGCTGAGACAAGGACAGAGACAGAAGAGCTGGTTGGTACTTTTTAATTCACAGGCGTCTCTGAGTATTAAAAACTGCCAAAAGTTGAGGCACGAGCGATGGAAGAAGTATTCAGATCCTTTACTTAATCCTCAAGTTGTCCTCGGGTCAGATTGACCCGTTTTAATTATGTAAATTATGTAATTACCTAAACTAACATGATTGATTCCACACGCTCTTTGGCAAGTACATCTCTCTACTGTCATTAATTTTGGGGCGTCTTATTCAATTTTATAGCATTTAAAAAAAAACATTGAAGAGGTTTTGAAATAGTATTAAAAAGTTGACATATTCCAGTCTGTGATTATCCATAAACATACTTTCCTTTGATTTTAGTCAAAATAATTTCTAATATCTGCTTTTCTAACTCAATAATTTCCAATAAGTGAGGTTTATTGACCATAAATTCCAAAATAACTGTAAAACTAAAGCTAGTAAGTTAGTGTTACATAGCGTTAAATGTCAAAAAAAGTAACAAACATTGAAAAAGTGTTAAAAACATCGATAAAAGCATCAGCAAAAGTGTTGAGACAACACAAGGGTTACGTAAAAGTAGTAATACCACAATGTAAGAATACAAGTTTTAAAAAAACTGCATTTGAAATGTAAAAAGTAAAAGTATGTAAGTATCTTTAGGAAAATGTACCTAAAGTGTCAAAAGTGAAAGTACTCAATGCAGAAAACTTCTCACATTTTAGAAACTGGAAATGATCCAAACCGTTCTGTCAATCAACTAAGTGTTTACTCGTCTGGTCGTTTCAGCTGGACTTGTAGGGCGTTATATTGGGTAGTTTCATTTATAATAAAACGTCCAATTTTATAAGCATTGTGTGTTTTGGGTGCAAAAATCTTAATTTGTAGAGTAATTAAAACTGTCAGATTAATTTAGTGGAGTAAAGAGTACAACAGTGCTTTGCTACGCCATCAACTACTACAACTGCTGTTTCCAAACATTGTTCTATTATCTTCATTGTGACTATAATTGCCCCTGGTCATCACACCCCCCCCCGGCCCGTCAGACTCCACCCACCAAGCGCCTGGGTCTCGCCAAGGTTTCCCCCTAAGAGGGAGTTCTCCTCGCCACTGTCCCATTAAGTGCTCGCTCTGGGGGGAATTACTGAAATCGTTGGGTCCTTGCAAACTACAGAGTGTGGTCTAGACCTATTCTCTCTCTAGTGTCTTGAGATGACTCTTGTTATGTTTTGATACTATAAATAAAATTTAACTGAATTAAATATTTCACTCTGAAATGTAGCGGAGTAGAAGTAGAAAGTGGCGTGAAAGGAAAAGACTCAAGTAGTAAGATAGTTATGAGTTTCTTTGAAGAGTAAGATTTAACATAAAAAATAGACCAGTTCATAAACGGTGATACATGGCAAAAGATTAAATAAACTACCCAACCAATATAAAGCTGTTAAAATGAACTCACCCAGCTAAAATATTAAAATGCTACTTACATGAATCAGTAATAATAATCTCAATATTTGTATTAAATATGATGCAGTTTGCTTCATATTATTTGAATGGAAGCTATTATTTTGTTTCTTTGTTTCAAGATAAAATACAAATGACACTGAATAAATACTAAGTACATGTATTATGTATGGATTTTGTACTTCTTAACTTCTTTCTTATTGTCAAAATGTGACATACTGTTTGTAACAATTTGCTTAACAAAGGTGTATATCATATGTACATATGAACAGAGTTATAACAATCTTAGCATAATGCTGCCTTCAAGTGAGATAGGACTCTGAAATTAATTTACTCAAACAGCTGTGCTTTACCGCCACAACTGGTGTGGAATACCCTAATGTTTTTGTTTTTGATGAAATCCTATTGTTTTTTGAGCCATACTTAGAATTACTCACGTGTGTTTTTCTTTTTATTCGTACAACACAAAGCACACAGCACAAACAAACGTGTCTGTTTTAATAAAGAGTACACGTTGTTGTTTGGCGTTTTGTGTTATACAGTATATAGTTAAAACCAAAACACTTGAACACTAAATGGTCATTTCAATTACGTTTGTAGTCCTAGGTGACATAAACAACTGGGATTTCCGGGAAGCCGTGAAGGCACCGTTTTCCTTCTCCCTGATCTCGTGAAATGAAAGTGAAAGTTAACAGCGGCAGTAAATTCCAAAATAGACCCACAAAAATTATTTTTTTATGAAATATGAGGACGAACAGAGTGAATGTTAGTCTGGCTGGCTCTGACGGTCTTCAGAGAATCATTATAAAGTGTCAAAATATGGATTCAGTATCATAACTACCAGCTAGCTGGTTCTTACTGCTGCGGCTGCCTGTCTGTCGCTGGCGGCTCGCCGCCGTCAGGTGCCCGTCTGTCGGGATGCCCAGGTGCCGGGTCCCTTCCAGATGCTCCAGGTGTGTTGTCTGGGAACCTGATACCGCTCCCTGCGTTCGGCTGTTGTTTTGTGCCCCTTTGGTTTTGATGAGGCTCCATTCTCCTGTACTGGTGAAGTCTGACTGACACGGGTGGGACGGTCTGCTCCTGCTGCATCAGGTAGTCACTCCACCGGAGGGCTCAGGGCAACACCGCCATCTGCTGGCGGAACACATGGAGGGCGCTATTGGATTGTTTATTTATTTATCTATTAAATAATAATAATAATTTTGCATATTCAGATCAGTGGTGTAGTCTACGTGATACGCAGGTATAGGATTTCAATATACCCACTTAATAATGCCCAATGACACGTACCAACATACTTTCCATTAAATCTTTGATTTATTTTGAATTGTCATCTGCATTTCTCTTCTATAAATAGGTTAAATAAAAGGTATTTCCAACGTACATAGGTGCACTCAGACTGCCCACTATGATATGCCCCTCCCCCTCCCCCAAAGGCAGATTCTGGATCACAGTACACTCACCACAATACATTAGACTACACCACTGTCAGATACAGCACAAAAGAGTGAACTAATAAAAAAGGTCAAAATAACATTCCTCAACTGACCTTGATTTCAGTTTTGGAGACTGTTATCACTTGTTTTTTCTCCCCTCGACCATATAGCCTTCTGCAAATCACCGTAGGAACCAGTCAGTCAGCTTTGGCTGCTTTATGTACATTTTGCTGATAATTTAATATTTTCTCTGAAGCTTTTTGGACTCTGTTTAGAGTTGTTGGACTGTTCTCCACGACGATTTATCTGTGTGAACCGAGCTTGAACCAACCCTCTTCTCCTCTTCTCCTCCTTCTACTCTGTTATGGAAATGAGCGGAGCAATTGCAACAATACGTTGCAATCTACTCGCACGTTTCAACTTTTTGAACGGGATCACTTTGTTCTCACATCATTTACCTTTTATAAATCAGTTTTGTTCTCTCTATCCACACAAGTGAATAAAACCAAGCTACGATAACCTTGTTCCCACAAATATTGCATGAATAGGTAATCTGAGAAAAAGATTATCTCGTATTAATCAGGCAAAATATCTGTTGAACTAATAATGATTGCTGCTTCCTGTTGGCATTTTGATGCTGTGATTACTTGTTTCTAAAACTGAAGAGATGACAGAGAAGGACATCGTGGTAATACAATTTCATATTATACATAACAGCAATTAATCAGATATTGTGTTTTTATAATATTACTGTTAAGGGAATATTTGGCGTGTTTTTAAAAGTTATTTGGAGATGTGACCTTGAGCTGAGACATTTTTTTTTCACAACATGATATAGAAGGAAAAAAAAACGATTTATTGAATAGACACACAAACATTTCTTCTAAAAAATTATTTATTATGAGTTATCATAATTCTGACTTAACAGGCAGGATATTGATTACAAACCAACATGGACAATGTAAAGAAGATTTTATGGCAGCACACACACAGGACGGACACAAAAAACCTCTTCAACAACGGACTGGTAAAGTAAATCCAAACAAAATCTAAATGCAATGTATATTAGTTTAGAAGTTGTGTGAGAAGAGATTTCATTATTAGAAATGACGGTCATTTAAATTGTAAATGATTTGTGTAGCTTGATAGTAAAACGTCATGGGTACGCACAGACAAGCTACAAAGCTGAGAGGTTTCATTAACAAAAACATGAATGTGCTCCTCCTGTTGCCCGAGGTTTTTCTTTTAAACACTACAGGGAAGCAAGAATCAACCGACGACTTTGACACATAACAAATAAGGCAGTTGAGGGTCCAGAGTCTCTCAAGACTGATTCTGTCCCCCCGTCTGTTGCACAGATCACTAATGAGTACTGACAACACGCACCCACTTTAGGGGGACGAGTGCAATTATGATAAACAAGGTCACTGAGCTCAGTGGCAGTCCCGGAGACAGTGTTGTTGGTTTTTTTACTCACAAGTATGGCTGTCTTCTACTGATGGATTAACCGGGATGACGGCCCACGCTGATCACAAGCCTCCACTCCCCTTTATCTGGACGAGACACCCTGCTTGATCCGAACACTTAGTTTCAGTGTGTAGATCTCTCGGCGTCCTTGGCGGAATTCGTCCCGCTCCAGTGTTGACTGTAGTAGCTGTATAGTTGTCTCTGTGTGCATGTGTTTAAATGTGTGTGTGTGTGTGTTACGGCAGAGGCTGGGAGGTGAGATCACAGTTTGGGCTGGTTGGCTAGCTTAACCTTCAGGTTCTCTGCCAGCTTGTCCAGGAACTCAAAGGTGTTCAAGTAGTCAGCACGTGTCACACTGCAAACAGAGAAAAAACAAGGAGAAAGGATTGAGTTTACTTTGGGAGGCATTCAGTGGTTTCATTTGCATATTCAGTCGTATTTATGTTGCCGTCCAGCCATCTACAGCCACAGGAGGTATCTGCCAGGAGGTATCTGCCAGGAGGTATCCCCCAAAGGCCGATTCTGGCCAACATGCACAGTGCTGTAGACCCACTACAATACATTAGACTACACCACTGTGCCACATTTGGCCTAATCAAAACTGGCCCGGCAACCCAAGGGCCAAGGTTTTTCCTCCAGATTTGTGAGGTGACCTATCATCATCATCACTTTATTTATAAAGCGCTTTCACATCAGCAATAGCTGAACAAAGTGCTGTACATGAAGGCAGCAAACACAGATAAAAATAGCAGTCACAATATCATAAAAATAATAAACTGGGGGTGAAGATCTACCCAATAACACTAGATAAAACAGATAAGATCAAGTCTCCGTTTGGGTTGAAAGCCAAAGTGTAGAAGTGAGTTTTAAGAAGAGTTTTAAAAATTGGTATTGAGGAAGCCTGACGAATGGTCAAAGGTAGGGCGTTCCATAACTTAGGAGCACAAACAGAAAAGGCCCTGTCCCCTCTGAGCTTCCGCTTGGATCCGGGGACGACCAGGAGCAACTGGTCAGCCGACCGGAGTGACCGGGAGGGAGTGTAGCGGTTGAGTAGCTGAGTTAAATAAGACGGGGCAAGACCGTTTAAAGCATAGGTTTAAACCTATGATGTTGTAGCTCATAATGCGTACACATAACACGTCACTTGGCCTAAGAAAGTGGGCGTTTATGTTTACGCAAAGTCATGATGTCATGTGGGATACATGCAACTAGACTTGAGATGGTGGTACAACAGTGGGTAATAAATCCTACACCAAACAATAAATTCAATTCCTATGCCGTAGACATCCACAGCGCCCGGCGCAGAAACATAAATTAAGTGTAAGATAATAAAGAACACTAACTTTGCCAGGCCTTTGACACAGATAGCCAAATCCTTGGTCATGAAACCGGCCTCGATTGTCTCGATGCAAACCGCCTCCAAGGACTCAGAGAACACTCGCAGCGCTGCGTTGTTG
The DNA here is from genome assembly GCF_008692095.1 of Etheostoma spectabile. Classification (NCBI taxonomy): domain Eukaryota; kingdom Metazoa; phylum Chordata; class Actinopteri; order Perciformes; family Percidae; genus Etheostoma; species Etheostoma spectabile. Next base: position 36,612,864 of record NC_045737.1, on the reverse strand, counting down.
TCCAGCTTCGCCCGGTGGAGCAGGCCCTGCGACCATGCAAAGATGGAGGCTGCAGCACACAAACAAAGAGCGTGAAGACAGGATTTAGTGAATTAATCCATATACAGTATATACATAACATTGATGCCTTTGTTTTTTGGGGGTTACGTTTGGGTTGTAGCTAAATGCTATGTCTATGAATAATTTTTTTACCTATGGGATTGGTGGAGGTCTCTTTTCCCTGCTGGTGTTGTCTGTAGTGGCGAGTCACTGTGCCGTGGGCGGCCTCAGACTCGACGGTGCGTCCATCAGGACAGATAAGCACACTGGTCATCATACCCAGGGAGCCATAGCCTGAAAGAGTCACACAAAACTGCATTACCAAAAAAACATCTTTGAACCTGAAATGGCAAAAATCTGCATTCTTCATTTGTTTTGTTTTTTATTAGTATTATTATTACTACATGCAGTTGTGCATGGGTCAGATTTGGAAAGTTCCAACATAGTTCTTCACTTCTGATGGAAAAATGTGTAATTTCTACCAACCTTGTGCCACAGAGTCAGATTGAACGTCTCCATCGTAGTTCTTGCAGGCCCAAATGAAGCCTCCCTCAGATTTCATGGCCTGGGCCACCATGTCATCTATCAGGCGGTGCTCATACCATATGCCTTTGGCCTCAAACTGAGCACGGTACTCCCTGGACACACAAGAAGGGGGACACGCCTCTAAGTTGTGATCTACATCTGGTATAAAAATGTGTACTTGTGAATAGAGTTGGGTACTGAGACCCGGTGCCAAAACGACCGGTATCTACCGGACCAAATAGCAACGCAGATTTCAATGCCTCATTTTGGTGCCATTTACATGCCTGCGGCGCTCTCTGATGCTCCGAACCAGAAGCCTCGCTGCATGTGACAGTAGTCAACACTACACTTGGGTTAAACCCTAAACGGTGTAAAGTGGGACTGTTTTTCTAAGCAGAGGATTCTAAGAGCGGGACGTCCAACAGTCTGAAGCTGCCGTTGTTGGAAAAACAACACAAACGGTGCGTTCACTTGAAACTGGTAAGCCTCATGGCGCATTCAAAGTTATTGTAAAATACCCTTTTCCCATCAAGTGGTTGTTTTACAGCAATTTACTGGTGGAATTAGTTATAGTTATAAGCTATTGTTATTACATTATCAATAAATCATTTAATTGTGACCATGTGGCCTTAGCAATAAAACACACTGTTCTTTTTAATGTTGTTTTGTGCTCTTCCTTTTTGTAAATTAATGTAGCGGTTCAGGCACCAGCACTGTTTCTAAACTATCGTTTTACCACCGGCATGGGGAAAAGAGCGAGAGACGGAGTGTGCATGTGAGAGATGTTTAAAGTCGTTACTTCTCGTAGATCTCCTGGAAGATGTCTTTGAAGCGACCGTCGTACTTCTTCAGGATGGTGTTCTTGGTGCTGAGGTAAAGAGCGCAACCTTTGGTCAAAGCCATCTGGAAGGAGCTGTGGGCAAAGTCCCTGATGGACTTATCTGTATTGTACATCCCCATGGCAACACCACCTGTGCCTGGACAGACACAAATATATACATTAAGTGTTGTACATTCACACACACGCTTTTCCAAGCTTGTATTTGTGTGCTTGTGATCATTATTTTGGCATGACTAAATATAGACAAAGCCTGAGAAACGCTATGGAAAGAAATCCCTGTCGCTAGTCGTCATTACCCAACCTTTCTAATCTAGTTGAGTTAGCTCCGTGTTCGGTTTTGAGTGATACAACAGGTGAACTGAAACATACTGGTAAGCCATATCTTATATTTTCCCCATTTACAATGGAAATGTGGTGGTTATAGGTTTTCTCTGCTGCTTGTCCAGCTTAGTTATATTGACTTACACTCTATTACACATCCACATTGATTCTTGAAATCTTTGCTCTATGATAAGTTTCACTTAAGACTGATCTGTGTTTCTGATCTGCACACCTGAAACGCGTGTATGATACTAAAAGTACACTGTCACAATTGTTGGGTAGCTTGCCTGAACCACTTTCCCCACTCGCTTTAATTATCAGACATTTCACACGTAGCAAGGTTCTGGTAGCATGATCGTGTGTCGGGCTGGTTGTATTCTTACCCTCAAACTCATGGATGACATATTTAACTGGCTCTCCATTTGTAGGTGTGTAGGTCATCTCCACTTTCCCAGGCCCAGGCACCACAAAGTCTGTGGCTTTGTACTGTGGGGAGAACAATGAGAAAGGGAAAAAAGGTTAATACAACTGCAACATTGCTGTTTGACCCCAATTAACTACATGGCTATAAGAGACAGTTTTTGAAAGGTGTGAACACTGTCCTATAAAATTGTGTGAGATCAAAGTTCAAATTGCAATGACCAAGACTGTCATAAACACCTTGGCAGGACTAGACAGTAGAGTATGTAATATGTATACCTCTGACATCTGTGGGATATCACGTAACAAGCAGCCATTTGCCACTTGACCTGCACTTCTACACAGAGGGAAGAACTGGTAACTTTGACACAGCGCCATGAGTTAGTTCTGGGACATTGCTCCCACTTGTCCAGGCTGCAGAGGTAGTACATTAGGGTCCAAAGGACAGCTGATGAAATATGAATATTGCCCAAGTCATTTCTGACAACCCTACAGTGTCTGATGCAACTGTAACTTACTGAGCTCATACGCGAGTTGACAATAGTCAGCTTGTCACAGAGGTTTTGCTGGAAATTATGCTTTATTAACAATAGTGGTTTTGTCAGATGAAAAAGGAGTTGGAATAAGTTTCTGTGCACACAGATAAGGACAATGAAATGATTGCTACACAGATACAGTTGCTCCTTGTTAGTTGTAGTCCTGCAGGCTGACACTTTGAAGAGTATTTAAACTCTAAGCCATGCTTGGAAGTTTGATCTCACGCCAACATGCTGAACATTTACCATAGTTGTCCTAGTACGCAGAAACAACAACTCCGTACCTGATCCCCGTGGGCGTGTCTGCCAATGATGATGGGCTTGATCCAGCCAGGCACCAGGCGGGGGATGTTCTTGCAGATGATGGCCTCCCTGAACACCGTGCCACCCAGGATGTTACGGATGGTGCCGTTGGGCGAACGCCACATCTGCTTAAGCTTGAACTCCTCCACGCGATTCTCATCTGGCGTGATGGTGGCGCACTTGATGCCCACGTTGTAACGCCGGACTGCCTCAGCCGCCTCAACCGTCACCCGGTCGTCTGTTGCATCTCGGTTCTCCATACCGAGATCATAGCTTTGCAGAAAGAGACAAAGAGAATAGACGTTATATTAAAAAGTACCGGAGAGAAAGCATCCATAATGTCCTGGAAGTTTGTTGAATATACAGGTATCTGTCAGTCAATACTAGGGTGTACAATTCAGAAAATGTCATGATTCCATTCCAATTTTTAGGCTCACGATTCGATTAAATATTGATCTGATTCAAAAACGATTCTCGATTTAAAAATAAATAAAATTTAAAAAAAAAACATGAGTATGTAAATGTAGTTACTTTTCCCATTTATTTATCTATATGTGTGTGTGAGATTATACACACACACACACACACACCACACACCACACACCACACACCATATATCCATGTTATTCATGTGGATTTGTTATTTTGACATCCTGTTATGATTATGTATGTTGTGTGATGTAAGCTACTGGGACCTTGAATTTCTCCTTGGGGATCAATCAATGATCTCTCTATCCTGTGATTGCAGTAGACATACAATGAAGGAAAAAAAAGTTAAATATGAATGGATTTTTGGAATTCTATGAATCAATTTTGAATTTGTAGAGCCTGCATCGCCATTCGAATCGTTTTTTTTTGCACACCCCTTAGTCAATATTATCCCTAAATTACAAATAAAGGTTAAACAAACATTCCTGATTTAGATGGAAATCTGATCAAAGGGTGAATTAACAAGCCTAAGAATATGACAAATGTTAAAAGCAGCTCCTATTAGTTGACACTGTTTGATAGCTGACAGTCTGAATGTTACAGCGAGATGACTGTGATGTGAAACATAATCACTGTGTCAAAAGGACAACAACAACACTGACGAGTAGTGAAAGAGTGTGAGCTCGCTTCCTGCTTGAGGAATAACTCAGATTGCTGCTAGGGCTTTATTCACACCACATCTTGGCTAAGTGTATTTCTATTCAAAAATACCCATTAACCTCCTACCTCACTTCCTTCAAAGTACTGTGCTCACTCTGTGCTTCTTACCATGCATGTCACTCGCCTAAATGATAAGATCTGCAAAACCAGGCAGCAACACAGAGACAAAGGAAACAAGGAATCAATTGTGCAACGACGACTGGCCCTCTGCCAAGATAACTGGAAAGGTTGCTCCACTTGTTCCACTTGTGCTGAAAGGAACCTCAAACTGTTGAGAGGAGGAAGTGTACTTTGTCTAACAACTAGACTATGATAAATGTGCTTATCACATTCCCTTCAAGCATTAGCCTAGCGCATGGGCCTCCTTGTTAACCGCAGCAGCCATGACCTTTTACCCACTTTCTTCGTACTTTACCCCCGAAGGCCGAAGCCGAGCCACAAAACAATAGGACGCTCAAGGAGTGAGGACTAACTGGACATAAGACGCTTTTAAACAAACTGCTTCAGGTTCAACAAGAATATTGTCCGTTTGTTCTTATGCGTTTGACTGTAATGTGTGTCTGTTAAACCTGTAACCAGTACCTGTAACTAGCACCGTTGACCAACCTGGTTTAACCTGGTTAAGCATGTAGATGTGTTTCATTCACCAGCCAAACAACAATGGTGATCTGTTGAGTGGTTAGTGAAATTTGAACATCCACTAGCCTTTAGGCTATCTGACAAATGTGCCTGTAACACTTATTCAAACAAGTTAATGCATTCCTCGGACACACCCGAAAACCTGAACAAGCCTGGGATCTGAAAACTCACATTTACCCTTTTTATGTCAGTGTATTGAAAGTGTAAAGTTAAATATGTCCTGAA
>NC_045737.1:36605043-36607856 GCF_008692095.1 Etheostoma spectabile | reverse complement strand
GCCAATGGGTTGTAGTTTGTTTTTCCAGTGGCCCGATCTAGTCCTTATTGAGATATTGCCGATCCAACATCACCTCATTTTACCTGTGCAGGTCGAGCTCCAGGTAAGGAAAGATGAGTTTCTCCTTAATGAGCTCCCAGATGACCCGAGTCATCTCGTCTCCCTGCATCTCCACCACAGAGCCTGCCTTGATCTTCTGGGACATCTTTGAGCCTGTTAGTGGACACGGGGGACCAAAACAGACGTTTAAGAGAATGGTGCAGAAGTAAAGCAAAGAAAAGAACATGTCAGCAATGAGTGATAGTGGTTTATTTAGCTAAAACAACAAACATATTTTACTCTTAATAAAAAAAACTGTTTGAAGATACATCCTGGCCCAGTTTTAGTTTTTTCTTAGTTGTCGAGCAGGGGTGCATGATTCAGAAAATTTTACAATTCGATTTTTAGGCTCAAGATTTGATTCAAAATCGATTTTCAATTAAAAAACGATTCACTGAATGTAAATGTAGTTACTTTTCACATGTAGTATACATGCCATAACAAAACAAAAAATATGAATCGATTTTGAATCGGTAGACCTTGAATCACGATACTAATCGATTTTTTTTGCACACCCCTATTGTTAATGAATTAAACAAAAACTAAGTAACATATTACTCAATCACTTCAAAAAATGTCTGTTGTTGTAGTCCTTCTCTCAATTAGGGAATCAAATGTGGGACTGTCATACCACACTGGAGAAAGGTCCTTTCTACACAACGTAAACTCCTTCAGCACATTCAGCTGTAGCCAGAGCAGTGACTCAGCATTTATTTGCTCCACTTCATTTATTCCATAATCCTCTTATATCTGTGTGCCAAACACAAAACCTTTTAGCCAATGGTTAACAAACTAATTTACCGGTAATTCATTTCCACTGTGTTCTCAGCTTTTTATTACTGACCTAAAATGTTTATCCTTCTATAAAAAGGTAAATGACATGGCTGTTGGGTTTTCCCGATAAGTTTCATAACTTGTAGATCTGTCTTTTTTTAGGGGGAGGGGGGGTTAAAGTTACATAAGTAGACAGGCTGATCATGGCATGATGGGGAGGAGACCAATGAGATAGCCATACCCGAAGGCAACTGTCAGGAGGCCGGATGAGGAATCAAACCGTTGAAGTAGTTCACTGCGTCTATGCAGTAGAATGGCGCAAACATTTTATTAAATTGGTGCTACATGGCCGGAGAAAACACAGGAACAAGTGCACTGTACAGAAAACCTACAACTACCAAAATGCACTGTGCCACACCAGACCAATAAACGCTCCGGCCGGTGGCTGACCGTAATGCATTTGGATATTGCACTAATCCATATTGCGATTTCGATAAAATTGCGTTAAAAGGGGCGGATAACCAGCAAGCGACGCGTTTTGCGTCATTTGGAGTTTGTCTGCTGGCCTGTGAGAAGGCAGATCTGAAGGTGGAGGTAGCTTACCATAGTTCGTTTACACATACTACCACCAACATTATTATGTCACAGCGTTGGTTTAATATCGGCACAGTATCCCTTTAACATGGCGTATTCTGGTAACTATGCCACATAAGAGACAGGGAAACAGGTGGACAGAAAGGTGTTCAAGACCGGGCCTTAATGAGTCGGCTTGTCATACATACGACTTAATTTCAAATGCCGTGTGGTGGTTACACGACATCAGGTCGAACACTATTTCCTCTAAACACGGAAAGTAAATCCTTAACGGTGGCTCAGGGTTTCCGCCTGGCGAGCACATCTCTGCCCCGTGACGTTAAGTCGCCATTACTTTGTTCTGCAGTAAGCACAATTTCTTAATATGTTACAAACGTTACCTTGTCTTATTTAAAGGTCCAGGACGGAGTCAGCGACGAGATGAGGAGACGAAGTGACGACCGTACCACAGGCTGACGGAGGAGCCTCCTCCTCCGAGGAGCGGCAGCTTCAACGTCTCGACCTCCAGACCTCGCCGACAGCTCACTCACTGTCCAATCAGAGAAGAGAGAAAAAGCCACCCGCCAATCAGATAAGCCCACACGATAATGGGGCGTGATTTGTCTGGGCGAGGTTTGCAAACGTGGCACCCTAATTGGTCAGAGATGTGCTGCGCTCTTCTCATCCAACAGAGATAATAATTATAATTCATAGTTTATTTATGCTCTTTATTGATCCGCTATGGGGAAATTATAATTTACACTCTGTTGTTATTACACACTACACATATCCCTGAAATACACAGGTCCCATACAGGTCCTACACATGCACTAATGGAGAGATGTCAGAGTGAGTGGGCTGTGACCACTGAACAGGGGCCCTGAGCGGTTGGGGGGGGTACGGTGCCTTGCTCAAGAGCACCTTGGCATTGCCCAGGAGGTGAACTGGCATCTTTCCAGTTACCACTCCACACTCCACACTATGGTCCGTACGGGGACTTGAACCAGAGACCCTCCGGTTCCCAACAGTGACGAAGGCTCTTTTGAAACCGAAGGGATTATTATTACGGCAAACAAATTGCCTTTTTGAGGGCTTAACATACTCAAAAAGTTGCTGTCATTGGCCGATGTAAGTCAAGTGCAGATTTGAGTCGCTCATGCTCAGATTGAAACGGTTTACACCATGACGTGTCATTCCCAAGGGGGTAAGCCTCTGGTCTCTAAGCAGAGGTCCTATGGCAACCTTTGATGCTAATAAGCCATCACCTGCCGTTAGCAACCTATTGACTCCCATTCATTTTGGCACAACTTTGACAGCGAATAACTTTACATCTGAAGCGTTTAAAGACTCTGTTTGTCCATTGTTTA
>NC_045737.1:36583757-36603757 GCF_008692095.1 Etheostoma spectabile | reverse complement strand
TTATGTGTGTGTGTGTTGTGTGTGTGGGTGTGTGTGTGTGTGTGTGGTGGTGTGGTGTATGTGTATGTGTGTTGTGTGTGTGTGTGTATGTTTGTAGTATGTGGTTGGTGTGTTGTGTGTATGTGTGTATGTATGTGTATGTGTGTTTGGTGGGTGTTTGTGTGGTTTGTGTATGTTTGTATGTTGTGTGTGTGTTTGTGTGTGGTGTGTATGTTGGTATGTTGTGTGTGGTGTGGTGTGTGTGTGTGTGTGTTTGTGTGTGTGTGTGGTGTATGTGTGTATGGTTGTGTGTGTGTGTTGTTGTGTGTGTGTGTGTGTGTGGTTGTGTGTGTTATGTGGTGTGGTGTGTGTTTGGTGTGTGTGTGTGTGTGTGTGGTGTGTGTTGTGTGGGTGTGTTGTGTGGTGTGTGGGTGTTGTGTAGTGGTGTTTGTGTGGTGTGTGTGTTGTGTGTGTGGGTGTGTGTATCTGTATCTTTGTAGTGTTGCTGTCCTGAAGAACCAGCTTTGTGACCATGCATTTCCATATTTTGGAGGATTTTCTCAACACATAGGAACACTCATTAAAGACAGGAAGTTTAAAAGACCGTCCCGGAAATGCAGAAGAAGAAAAAATTGGGCGCCACGTTGGAATGCAGAGAAGAGACCACTGCACTTTTCTTCATTTCAATGAAAGGACACAACGTTAGCAACGTAATTCAAATAAAACAACCGGGAAAGTTAGAGGCAACAGGTTTTAATATGTCGCTACGGTGTGTTTTTATTAAACAAATATGTCGTGTAGCTGACAAGCGAGTGGGTCTCTGGAGGTCTCTCTATGACACCGGAGCGGAGCCTGGCTGGACCCGGTGTTCCGGTTTAACGAGAGTCCATGTTAACTGGCGACCGTCAGCCAAAAGCGTCTGTTGTTGTCGTAGTGACGGCAGCTGTTGAAAACGGGAAGAGAATACGTAGCTGTCCGCGTGAATGCCTTTTTGTTAAGTTGTCATTAAAAAGTAACACATAACAACGTGTACGTTACCTCTCTGATTTGTCTTTGGAGTCTAGTCTGAGGAAACTTGTCCGTCGCGTTAGGAACGTGGTTTGCTGTTAAGGAAAACAGGAACACAGCGTTGCTCTTCCTGTTAATGTCTAGAATAACGCTACGTTTTATTAAATACACCTATTCGTCTTCAGAGCCTGTTTGAGTAAACAAATGTCACGTAGAAAAGTATTTAGCCTTTTAAAAGTAGAAAAAAAATGAAAATGAGTAACAACTTGGATTCGAACTCGTAACGGCCGTTTGAGAAAATATATAGGTTCAACGGCCTTACGCAGCGCGCCATAGCCATCATATCAGGAGCTGCTAGGCAGGACTTCATATCAACTCAACGTCAACACAACGTCTCTTAAAATGAAGAGGCAGCCAGATCAACTGGTGACCACATCACACTGCGTGCAAATAACTCACAGTTGCTCTTGCTCAGAAATTGTCTTTACTTGTTTGATTCCCACAAAATACACGCCTTGTATGTTGTCAATTGTAAGCACGTTCAAATCCACCTGAAACTCAAATGTCCATCTCTGACAAAACAAATAATAAGTCTCAGCTATCTCATACATCATATCTTTAAAACAGGAGGCAGTCAGATTCAGTTGTGACCACTGTAGCCTTAAGCTACTAACATTAAAATAAATTATATAGGCTATTTGTGTTGGTAGCTTCAACCTTGAGCTTATAGGCTACTTAACACCTCATTTGGTCACCACTCCTTCCAGTTCTCAGCTGCAGATGACTGAAATGAACTACAAAAAAAACTTGAAATTCATAACCCTTATCCCACTTACTGACTTTAAAGTATGGTTGCCTGCACTCCTGTCCGATGGCTGTCCATGCTAACTGTTCTGCATCTGCACTGTAGGCTACTATTCATCCTGCACACACGTGTATGTGAAATCATGTTTATTTATTATTTGTTTTGTCAGAGATGGACATTTGAGTTTCAGGTGGATTTGAACGTGCTTACAATTGACAAACATACAAGGCGTGTATTTTGTGGGAATCAAACAAAATAAAGACAATTTCTGAGCAAGAGCAACTTGTGAGTTATTTGCACGCAGTGTGATGTGGTCACCAGTTGATCTGGCTGCCTCTTCATTTTAAGAGACGTTGTGTGACGTTTGAGTTGATATGAAGTCATGCCTAGCAGCTCCTGATATGATGCTATGGCGCGCTGCGTAAGGCCGTTGAACCTTATATATTTTCTCACAACGGCCGTTACGAGTTCGAATCCAAGTTGTTACTCATTATTCATTTTTTTTCTACTTTTAAAAGGCTAAATACTTTTCTACGTGACATTTGTTTACTCAAACAGGCTCTGAAGACGAATAGGTGTATTTAATAAAACGTAGCGTTATTCTAGACATTAACAGGAAGAGCAACGCTGTGTTCCTGTTTTCCTTAACAGCAAACCACGTTCCTAACGCGACGGACAAGTTTCCTCAGACTAGACTCCAAAGACAAATCAGAGAGGTAACGTACACGTTGTTATGTGTTACTTTTTAATGACAACTTAACAAAAGGCATTCACGCGACAGCTACGTATTCTCTTCCCGTTTTCACAGCTGTCGTCACTACGACAACAACAGACGCTTTGGCTGACGGTCGCCAGTTAACATGGACTCTCGTTAAACCGGAACACCGGGATGGAGAACCAGGGCCCCGGTGGTGATGATGTGATGTAGCCTCGTTGTCGTCACTGTGAAGAGTTAGTGGACTTCAAAAAGGTGAGTCCCCCCCCCTCTCTACTGTCGGTTGTTTGTGGTTGGAGGCTATGGGTAAAGGTGAACGCGCCTTGTGAGCCTGAATGGGCTTTGCGTGGTCTACTATGTGTGTATGTGAGAGGTTAGTGCTGTCCTCATAGAGACACGCAGTAGCCAATCAGCGATCAGCTGGGATTAACCTGCGCAGAGGTCTACTGTAATGCACTGTTGTTGGATTTGTTTCCTCTCGGGTTGGTTTTAGCTCGTGCTTTTCATTTTAGGCTCCTAGGATGTCAAAAGTTAGGCTATGGGCCGACAGAATATCTGTTTTACTTCAATATCCTGTGGTTTTACTGTAGCTTGTGCTTTTCATGTTTTTATTCCATATGATATGCCTATTTACAAAACATATTTAGGCCTACAAATAGTATACAGTCAACCATATCAGCGGTAATAAGAGTCAATACTTCTCAAAATTATACAAAATGTCTATCATATGGTATGTTTATAATAGTTCACCAAGATGAGGCGCTGTCTCATAATAATAGATTTTGACTATTTCACGATCAACTGCCGTGAAGCTGAAAGAATCAAAGGCCTATACTAAGACTAGTTGTTCGACCTATAATATCCTGTGAAAGGCGCACTTATTAAAATGTATCACAAAACTGACTGCAATTCAGAAATAACAATAAAAACCACTTTTAAACATTATTTAGTTAAATGGCTACATAACAGGTGATAACACGTTTAGATCCAGTTCCTCCAATACCTGCTTGTGTTGACATAAACATATCTACAAATAACAGTTTCTGATTCAAAATCGATTTGTTTTTAATGTGATGTCAGACGAACTTAAACTTGTACTTAGTGATACCGTGCGTGCGTGCGTGCGTGCGTGCGTGCGTGCGTGCGTGCTATAATAGCTCATATTACTTGTCCAGGGACACCCAGCGTTTACATCGCGATGCTAGCCAGAAGAGGGCAGAGTGCCACTGTGCAATGAGAACCGCACGAGGCCATGTGGTCCTGAGGAGAGGAGGTCCTCTTAGACAATCTCCATAACAGTTTCATCACTAGGCCTGGTCAACTCCATATTCATTTTTAACTTCGATAATTGAATGCACACTGTGAGCATGACCACCTCCACCCTGGACACCACCTGCTCAGCCTGCTTCCCCTTGGGTGGAGGAGGAGCATGACACCACATCAAACCGACTGTTTCTGTTCCTGGGCCGTCAGAACAGTCAACATACATCAAAAGCATTAACTTGCTTTTATCATCCCGCAATACTATTACAATAATCATACACAATGTGCAACCTTTTTTCCCGTCCTATCCTCTTAGTGTTTTTCTTTCATAAATTATTCTTGTTTTTAGCTATTTCTAGTCTTTTCTTGTTTATTATCTTTAATGCACCTTCAGTTGTGGAACTCACAATTTCGTTGCATGGCTCTCTCTGTGCAATGAGAAGAAAAGGTTAACACGCAGTGAAGTTTTAACCGAGATGTCAATAGAAGCTTAAACAGCTCAAACAGGATCCATATAGCCACGTGAAATTGGGTCTACTTTTCTTTTGGTGCACATCAGGCCACATCTCTTTGTCTCCACGTGTGCTTGGAAACAGCACCACAGCTTGTCAAGGCGTCATGTGTCTCTGCATCTGCTCTCAGTTGTGGCAACGAGAGAGAGAGTGAGAGGGAGAGAGAGAGAGAGAAGGAAAGAGTTGAGGAGGAGCTTGCAGAGATAAGATTCACTCCACGCGCTGTTGGCATCAAAACTTGCAGTCTCTCCATCCGTCCTCATCTCTCCCCAGCGCACTTGTTTTTTGCGAACACACGCACACTGGCGTTTTAATATTTGTTCCCCCCGGTGGAAGGTGCACAGGTGCATCCCACGGCCATTGCGCGCTCTCTGCTCACTTGATTATGGTCACAACCCCCGCGGTGCCAAGGTGGAGTCACCGCGCGTATCTCGGATCGGTGCGCTTCTCCAGGGGCTGGGATGCGCACCGGGCACCTCCCGCTTCTTGCCGAGTTTCGGCTCTACGCAGGAGTCAAGCGCTGCCCCGGGGCGCCGAGGCAGGAGGACCCAGTCGACCCGGAGCAGGATGCCGGTGATGAGAGGGCTGCTCGCCCCACAAAACACCTTCCTGGACACCATCGCGACCCGCTTCGATGGCACCCGTGAGTACCAAACCAGAGCTTTCTGATGATCCTTTTTTTTGTGTTCTCAAAACATACACGAGTGTTAAAAAAAAAAAAAATTCACTGCATGGAATGCCACATGCATACTGACCCTATAAATATAATCTGTCTCCAGCAACAGAATGTTTCTCTCTAAGATGCAACTTAAAAGAGTTTCACTCTGGCTAATAAATCAAAGCACTATTCTCAAAGTGGCATCCTCTGTAAGAAGGTCCCAAAGCTTTCTTAGAAGATAATGTGCACCTGTCTGCATGAAAAGTACTCATAAACCATATTCTGGTCTTCTGTTTAGTCCAGTGATGGCAGTGTTGTGATGACTAATAGGTGAATGCAATGCAAGGGGTTAAGAGATTTGGCCAGCTGATTTGGCTCACTGTTCTAGTTTTATGAGTGAGACTGTCTTCAGTTCCATTCTGCACCACTGTGGCCATTGTGTCCTTACAGTTGACCAGTCTCACCAGAAAAGTTGCAGGTCAGACTGAAATCTTTTTGACCCAACTCCCCAGATGTGTCAGTTTCTGAAAGAGAGGTAGACTATGGTGGGGTGGTGATGGCGCAGTGGATATGACACATGCCTTTGGTGCAGGAGATCTGGGTTCAATTTCCACTGCAATACATCAACCAATGTGTCCCTGAGCAAGACACTTAACCCCTAGTTGCGCCAGAGGTGTGCGACCTCTGATATGTATAGCAATTGTAAGTCGTTTTAGATAAAAACGTCAGCTAAATGACATGTAATATACAGACCTTGTCTTTTTCTTTGGCAAGGGTGCATTGTGAACAGATGCGATGAGCAGCCCGTGTGGTGTGTGCCCATGCTGGGTGGGTGGGCGGTGAGAGATGCTTATATCGGCCGTTTGTCTCTCCTTCTGCGTTGATTATTCAGGGCAATGGCTTGTGTGAGTCTGCGAGTGGGGGCGAGCCAGTGTCTCCCCAAAACCAGTTATTTGCATGACAGCATGATAGAAAAGACCATTCGACCATGCAGCAGCAAGCAAGGCTCTGAAAAGGCAGATCCCGATCTCACCCAAGGGTTTTCCAAGTCCTCTGCTTTCCTAACTACACTCTCTAAACCTAATGGCTTCTGCTTTTGTCGACATGACATCAAAATGCTCTGACTTTGAAAGGCAAAGTGTGTTCTTAGGGCTGTCTCTTAAGGATCTGCTCTGGAGACGACCGGAACAAATAGCTTCTTGGCTCTGTGTTGTCCTTTTTATCTTCACACTCCTCTAGAGCTGCAAAGATGAATCGATTTAGTCGTCTACTTAAAGTGATTCCAGTTTTGGATAACTCACTAGTCCATATTTCTTTTCCGATACAATTGTGATTAAATGTCCAGCCCTACAAACAACCAGTCGATTCATTGACAGATTCATCGTTAATATGAATGTAGTTTGCATTATTCGGAAGAAACGCTTGCAGACATCCCCATCCCCCCCCCCCCCCCCCCCCCTGGTGCTGATAATCCCCACATCTCTACGCAGTCGTAATTAACTTGCAGAGATGTCAAGGGTAAAGAGAGGCTGGGGGTGGGGAGGTGAACGGAGTGTGTACAATGTCTCTGTGTGTGTGTGGGGGGGGGGGGGGGGGGTGAGTGAGAGAGAGAGTGAGGGAGAGAGTGAAAGATTGCTTTAAAAAGCCAGTTGTCTTTGCCAGAACAGGTACACATTTGACGTTGATGACGATTACCTTGATGACGATTAACATTGGCAATGTTCACTTTGCTCTGGGAAATGTTCCTTAGAGCAGAAAAGGTATATGATTTCAAACCATGCCACCATCAAGCGGGACTCACACAAATGCACTCACAGCTGCACAAGTGCATCTTTGACTAATACTCACTGAGCTCTAACAACTTTCTGTGGCTTAAACGCAACACCTTAAGTAGAGAATAGTGGAAAATGTGCACTTCTAACCCCAGTTGGCTTCAGGTGCAGGACAAAAGCAGCATCATAAAGTGGAAAAAGCAGGGTCTGCGATTGGCTGATGGAACGCTGATATACTTTTGATAAATGCTCATGTGCTCGCACATTTCGTTGTTAGCACTGCTCCTTTCAAAACTGGAAGTAGAGATGCACTGATCAAACTTTTTGCCCCCTTGCTTATTCTGAGTGCCAAACTGATAGCAGTACTTTATCTTTCCTGAATCTAAAATTTGTATATTGTATTATTTATAGGTAAGGAAACACAAGACCAGGGACTCTTGTGGAGCTGGGGGCCTGCCGTGACTGAATGGATTTAACTGGTAGTGGAAACAATGCAACTGACTGAGAAACTGTATTTAATGTGATCGATCAAGTCATAGCAGGTACCTTATTCACTTGATATGGTTAGTATGTTCTCAATGGCAAAATGCTGCAACCATAATCTCCAAAAGAACTACTTCCATGTCCCACAAGTGCCCCTGGTCTAGAAGAAGTCTCCCAGCTGATCCTGCCTTGTACTGACCAAAGTTGGAGAAAGAGTTATTTAGCTGATGGGATCTTATAGCTACTGAACATGTGCAGATCCCAACAAAGATAGGATAGAATTGAGATGTCTCACTCTGGAGCTAAAACAGAGACCTAAACACACAGGCTGAAAACAGGATCAGCAGCAATGTGCAGTACAAGAAAAAATATGGTGTTTTTAATAAATAAAACCATGTAACCCTATTCTAGTACAACCTCAAAGTACAATTATGAACCTCAAAATGAGCAGAATATGGGCGCTTTGGTTTTGTTCCGACTGAGTCTATCGAGAATCGAGGATGTTTCATTTTTTTGAATTGCTCTGTTGCTGCCGGGTATTCTGCCGGATGTTTCTCATATCGGCCAATATGTCCTTCCTCTTTCTTTGTGTTGGCATTTTAAACTCTGGTGGATTTAGGAGGACTATGGTTAACTGCTCGTCAGATCTCCATGTTCCACCAAAACAAGTCAATTCCCAAGGCTATTTTGCAGAGGCCCCGGGGCTCCGTCCGGCGCTTTGCACCGCCCAAGACGATTGTGATTGGTTTAAAAAAAAAAATGCCAATAAACCAGAGCACGTTTTTCTCCCATCCCGGAATGCTGTGTGGACCAACCAGACTGATAGTGACGTTTAAGAGAGGTAGGGCAGTTGAGAAGACCGTTGCTCAGTCTGTGAGGGACTTGGTTTAGTTTGGGAGCTACATTACACGGAGCTACATTACACAAGATGGCACCAACAGTCATGGGAATATAAAAAAAAGGAAGAATCAAAGAGTGAATTACTAGAAGTTAAAATGTCACCCCGTGTGGTTTTGTTTGTACGTAGCTCAGCCTGCAGAGAGAGGAGAGAGAGTAGAGAGAGAGAAGAGAGAAGAGGAGAGAGAGAGAGAGAGAGAGAGAGAGAGAGAGAGAGATGGATATTTAGAGGGTGAAAAAGAGAATAAATGCTGGGCGGGCGATGAGGAGGCTGAAGGGAAGAAATGAAGCCGTTTGGTGTGAACAAGGTACTGGCAGATATGATGAGGATGCAAAATGGGAAGTAGGAAGAAGGGTGGACAGATCAGGGTTTAAGCAGAAATGTATCCTAAATAATAACAGTAATAAGTATAAGTAAAATAATAATAATAATAAAAGATAAGATTCAAATTATAGGAAGTAAAACTGACTTGATAATTACAATCAAAGGAGGCCATCCGATTAAAAAAAGGAGGGATTTTAAAAAGTGACAAGACAGTCTACAAAGCAAGTTAACGAGGCAAGGTAACGAGGTAACTACAGGTTCAACCCAGGTATTTGTGTGTCACCACGGTGGATCACTTGTTACACGGTTAAATTGCCGTGGTAATGGTCTAAAAACTCCTGCATGTCCTTCACCAGAGAGACGGACAGTACATGTCTGTCAGCTCTCGTCCGGACACAATGTCCATTTGAGTTTTTCTGCTTTTATAAAGGGCCAATTTGGCCTGACCAACAATAAAATTCAACAACAAATTGCCACTACTTTGCATTAGTTGCATGAGAGAGAGAGAGAGAGAGAAGAGAGCTGTGTGTGTGTGTGTGTGTGTGTGTGTGTGTGTGTGTGTGTGTGTGTGTGTGTGTGTGTGTGTGTGTGTGTGTGTGTGTGTGGGGTGTGTTGTGTGTGTGGGTGGTTGTGTATTTTATAGGACGGTCTAGCATTGTATTGATTATCGCTGAGTGCGAGTCATGACATCAGTACTGTACCCTGTGATACCCCCATTTAAAATGATGCGAAGTGCGCTGCAGTTCTACATCACAGCTTCTGAATCATACTCTGGAGAAGAGGTTTATTTATACCCCCCCCCCCCCCCCATGTCATTGTTGTAGCCCCACACCTCTAAGGAACTGCATGAGACAGTACACGCACACACAAAATTTGCCAATTGACTAAGCACCCTGTACAAATGATGTTTATTTCATTTCATTCTGCAATCAGTGGATTCATGCAGAGGTCTAATTAGAATCATTATTTTGAATTTGTTAAAATGTGCCAATTACAGTCTGGAGGAAACTGAGGAAAGAACGAGCCCTATGAAGGCTTACCATAAACCTCATGCACATCGCAATCACTGTTTATTTGCTGCTGCGATTCCTAGAAAGGTGGCAGCTGTGTGGGACTACGCAAGTCAATTGGTCCTATTAATTGAGTGGGTCTTGGCTTGGTCCTAATCAGGTTAAAGCCTGAGCCCTGCACGTCACGTGGACACGCCTGGACCAGCGCTCTGCACAAGCTGCCACCCGCCTGCGAGCACCCACTCCTTCTGTCACGCTTCATTTTAAATCCAGAAGGAGATTTAACTGTATGAAGAAGGGACAACATTGGACCTAGTTTGACAAAAGTTATCGTTGAAGGTGTGGACCTTTTGCTGATCAAGATAAAAATACTTTACAGAGAGATTCAGCTAAACAAAAAAAAAACACGTTTCCATTTCATTTTTGTCTGAATTGCATGTAGAATGTAAAATTTTCCGTGAACCCGTCTCTAATCCTGGTGTCCGTCTGGCTGTTCCCGGGTACTCTGTTACACCTACACGGTTTTAAGAATAGAATACAATTCAATCTGCTGAGAAACTGATGTCTTTACGTCTTCCGTTGTCGATTTATTGCAATATCCTAAAAATGAATTAGTAGCAAATCAATAAACGTTACTTGGACTGATAGAGGGCTTCACAAAAGCAGCAAAAAAAAGGCCATAATGTCTTACAAGAATAGAGACCGATCTTTCCCCTCCATCTTCTCAGCCTCATCACACAAAATACTCACTTTGCTCTCAAGCCCATTTGCTCCTGTCTCAGAAAAGGAAGGCATATTACGTTCTGTCTCTCTCTAACAGCGGAGATAAGTCCCAATGATCTCACACCACTCTTCCCTCCTTCAGTCTTTCAGTAGATGCCTCCCACCCTCTCATCTTGTCAACATTCATTTGATTTGGTGTATGCGTGTCCATGTGCATATGTGTAAGTGGGAAAATGAGTGTACATGGGTCTGAACTGCAGGGAGACAGCCTGTCACCACTTTGCTGTGCCTGTGTTTGTGTATCTGTGTGCATCTGTGCCTGTCTATGTTTGACAGCGCAGATTAGCACTGAAGCATTGTCTTGTCCCAGGTGTGTTTTCCCCCGTGGCGCTTTGTGCCTAAACCCCCTCCTGGTCTCTCATCAGGCAGGAACAGATATAATGATAGGCCTAGTAATGGCTAGGCTCGGCGCTGTTACTTAACGATATATCTGCAAGCTACAGCCAGATAAAAAGGCCAAGAGTCAGCCATGCTATCGGCTCTGTGAGATAGTATTTAGGCAGAGCGTGGCTTCGAGCTAAATGGTGTCCGCACGGCAACCTGTTCACGGCAGAGATGCTGTACTCAAGTAGATTTTTCAGATATTTTTTTATTTTTGTGGCAACGTTTTACTTTTACTCCTTACATTTTAACTTGAATATCGGTACTTTCTTCTCCTTTCATTCCACATAATTGGCTCGTTACTTTAGTTGTACAAGAGGTCGTCTATCAGGTGTGATTGTGGGTGCATGTCAGAGAACAGGGCGGATAGGCGCGCACGCCACACGGAGGAAAAAGTGAGAGAAAAGAAAAAGAGACTAGCTGCCTGTTGTGTGAGTCTAGGAGAACTGTAAGTTGTGTAACTGATGTTGTCAGTTCATTTAAGCCTGTTGTTGTATCGGCCTGTTGTTCTGGCACATTCAAAGTAAGTTAGCTAGGGATTCTACTGTTACTGGCTGGTGGTTCGAGATAATGGCGACTGTTGAACGCTCTTGCTCACGTTTTTATTTTAGGTGCATTATTTACAAGATAATGTAATTAATAGTGTTTTTTATTTATTTATTTATTTTTTGTATAACAAGTTTCAAATAATTTCACTGGACTTACCGTTATTGTTGTTTGCGAATTCAATCTAATTGGAAGGGAATGGACTCCAGGGAATGACTCCCCAGAGCTAGGGGGATTCGACAGCGTTCATTTGCGGCAAATTATTGCAGCTTGATGACGCTAACGTTAGCACAAAGTAGTAAGGACGGCGACATGGTTGAAAATGAACATCACAGAGATTCGGCAGACAAAACGCAATCCATTAAATATCTGTCGCGATATTTCAAAGTGGTGGACTGACCAGAAGACTGACACTAGGGTGGATAAAAATAAATAATAAGTTTTACAGATGCTGTGTTTTATTAATACGCAGATGAAGAATATGGATGGGACAGGCAAGGTTATAATAGAATTGTTCAGAAAAGCGTACAACTCAGATTTATGTGGTAAAATCATTTCATGCACATATAAATGTCTGGTAAATCTTAAAACACACTCAACCTCCTATATTAAAACAAAATGGGAGAAGGAGGGGGGAATAAGTATATCTAAGGAAGAATGGACAACAATATGGAGGTACCAATGGAAATGCTCCAGGTCACAGAAATGGAAGGAGTTTGGTTGGAAAAATTTGATAAGGTATTTTATCACACCCTCTCAGAAATCATATCATGGTGGCAATGCATCTACATGCTGGAGAAATTGTGGAAACCAAAATGCAAACCATTACCATGTCTTCTGGGATTGCTCTGTCATTAAGGGTTATTGGAGAGAAATACATAATGCCTTACAATGTATTTTCGAATATGTTATACCATTTGATAGTAAAACCTTATATTTTGGATATATACCTCAAGATGGTTAAAAAGGAAAAATATTTAATGAATATATTGTTGGTGGCTGTAAAAAGAGCTTTCAAAAAATGTTGTCACACACGAGATCCCTACCTTAAACACATGGATGGAAATTACAATGGAATCTATAAACTAGAGAAGATACAGCATCTTTAAATTATAAACTGGAAGAATTTGTTCTGTGCTGGGACAAATGGACCAAATATGCAACATCTCAAAGACCTGACCTTGTTCTCTAGCTACTATGTAAACAGGAAAACTACTATTCTTTATCTCTTTTTTCCTTTTCTTTTCATTATTTACAAAAAAGAAAAGAAAAATGTTTACATTTTTGATGAATAGATGTACAACACACACATCTGTGTGGTGTGGATATAGACATGCATTGATATGCTGTGTATGTTTGTGATATGAGGATACTTGATGTAATATTTGATGTGCATCTGTTTGAAGTACTATTTGTCTATGTGTGGAAAAGTAAATAAAAAATAAATAAATAAATAAATAAAGTGAAAAGAAAATCGAGAGCATTGACTTGTGATGCGGAGCCACTTTATTGACAATGAATTGTGGCTAAAATCGCATAGATAGTGTATTATGCTGCTGTTTGAGTGAGAGAAAAAAGCTGAAGTTAACTAAATTAAGTAATTTGAAAATAGAAAAACACATGATTTGTATCTACATTACACAGCTACACCAACAATCAGGGGAATAAAATGATATATGGGGGGGGGGATGGATGTTAGAGGGGGAAGGAAGAGGAATAAATGGAGCTGAACGGGTGATGATGAGGCTGGAGGGAAGAAATGAAGCTGTTTCCTGTGAACAAGGTACTGGCAGATATGAGAAATCAAAATGGGAACTGAAGGCATAGAGGAAGGGAGGAGGACGGACATAGGGGTGTTTAAGCAGAAGGTATCTTCGATCAGTCATTTGCATCCAGGGGTACATGTACCCGAGGGGGTACTTCTGTTGTTGCCAGGGGGTACGTGGAAAAATTGTGGAGCAGCTCATTAATTTAATTTCTTTTGTTTTCCTACTTCTAATGTGCATGAAGCGGGGAAAGAAGTTGGTCACCACTGTTGCAACACTTGTAGTATATAAATAACTAAGACGAGGTGTTTTGTCTTGTGGCCTTCATCAGGGTCCGGGCTGCAGCTACTCCCTCTCCTCTCTACCGCTGGTTTACTCACTCTCCATAAACTCTCTGACACATCCTCACCTGCAGGAATCCAGATTCCACTCTAATGCCATGTTACGTGGACTGTGATTGGGATGGAGAATTAATGAAACTATCAATTAGGCACGCGCCTCGGCTCATTTAAAACCAAGAGGGCTCTTGATAAAGTGAGCGCGCTTCATTATTCCTGTACTTAACAAGCACCTCTTTGTACTTACGCTTGCACCCACAGTCAGATTATGAAGTTGATAATTAACAATGAGAGAACTCGGCTCACTTACTGAATTAGTGCTTAACAGATGGATAAGTCCCACTCTGCAGACACAGAAAGCATCCCAGAGCTGGAATCTAAAGGCCTACACGGGTCGTCTTCCATTGCTCAGAAACACATGTACCAGTGTTTCCTTTAGGATTTTAGTTTTTTAGCAATGGGGGCAGCTCTGTCAGAACAAGGCATATTTTCAGTTGTGATTGAATTGTATTTTTTAAGGAACTTTATGGCACTTAACATCTACAACCGGTCTACAAAATGAATTTTACAAGAAATTCTTCATAGGGAAACCAAAACCCAGATGACTACTGTACATGTATAGATTATTTCCAATTTATATTATATTACATTGACTCTCTTACCATTTTATTGTTTCTGACAGAAGTGACAAGTTGTTGAAAATGAGTTGCCCAACTCGAACCGACCCACCGCGGGGACGTTTTGGGTGTAGCTGTTGGTTTAATAGTCAACTCGGAAGAAAGAGAACGTTTTGACAATAAACTACATCAACACAACAGAAGTCTATGTAGAGTTAAACTGGACGGCCCAATTTCCTCTGAATAGTTCTAGTTGTTGTTAAATTGCAATGTGAGCGACATGCAGTATGTCGGCAGGATAATTTAAAGGGAACAGTGACTACGTTGTGCGTCTGCTCTATTTCTCTGCTCCATATTTACCGCGGTGGCAGAAATGTAGCCACGGCGGGCCGCCACTACAATATCAACATAGAGGAAACACTGTGTGTACAGTACACACTAAAATACACATGCTTTTTTCTCTCTCTCTCTGTCTCTCTGTTACATTTCGGAAAGTAGTGGGTTGTAATTGATAGCTACCCAAACATATATTATTATAATATATTCATCATATATTATTTACAATGGCAGTATCAATATGGGTGCTTTCAACACCCACCTGTTGTGATTTCTGACAGCAACATATGACAGGATTCACAGTAATAGAGGATCAGGCCTGAAGGGCTGGTTTGCTTTGGTTCCTCCTCAAGATTCAAGATCTCGTTATTACCATGCCACAGTACACTGTAGTACGAAGTTCACAGCTTAAAACACAACTTTCTTTATTTTGAAAAACACATTATTTAAATGCCACAAACCTTGCAGAGTACGTAGACAAAATGATGTAGCCCCATTTCCTGATGAGTTTTTATTTTGAATATCAATATGAATTAAAAAGCACTGGTGCATCTTTTGTCGTTGCAACTTCCGTCAGTCTATACTGAGGATGATGTTAAATAGTTTAGATTTTTTTTTTGTGTGTTTTTTTATTGTTATTTTTATTTCATTTTTGTCGGTGCGGTTGTATGAGCTACGTTTCCAGAGTCAGTGTGTTGGCTTCAGTAGATGGCGGTCAGTACACCCCCAGTTTGGAGAAGACACAGTAGCTAAGCAACGTGGTTAGCAGCTAAACACATTTTAAACACCTAAACGCATCTTTATTGGTTTAAGTGGAGCTATTTAGATCCGGCCCTTCACGTCGGGGAACTGAAGCCGTTATCTCTGCTTTATGGTAAACCAGCAACCCCTGTGTTCTGGGAAGTAAAATAACAGTTTTTTTGGCAATTTCATTTCATCAGTTTTTCAGGGACAATACCTTTTTTATTTATTTTTTTATTTTTAGGAATTGTTAAATCTAAAGTGCAACCGATCCAATGTATGTGGGACTTTTAGCTGTGGGCTAATTTGCACACATGGTAAAACACTATAAAATACACATACAAACTAACAATTGAAGCAGAGAGGCAGGCGGTCACAGATGCATGAAAACAAACCCTAAAGCCAACATGGACCAGCAGCCACATTGCACAATTAAACGGGAACCTTGTATAAGAACAAGGAGAGATGCATTGTACCAGGTTGTAGCCCAATTGCTACTTTCCGCCCGTATTCCCTGGGCAAGAAGTTAAAACAATAAACATTCAATGTGTACAAGTCATTTTTCAAACAGCTGACAGTTCCTATCAAAGACCAGTAGGGAGAGAGGTTTATGATACATAATGACATGTCTGCTGCCAATCAAAAGCCCTCATAATAGGGCTAGGGATCCAGGCAGTGCTGCAGGGGCTCTTGAAATGATCCAGAGGAAACAGTGTGGTGAACATATGACAAAATCCAACTTGACATTTTGACACCTGAGTCATTCAATTGCGTGTGCAGTGGCTTATTTTAGACCAACAGAGCTGTGTTAGACGCTCAATGGTTCTTACTCTAGCGTTTCAGCTGAAGGGAGGTGGAGAATGCACCACGGCCAGGTGAACTGGCAGGTGAGAAAGAGAGAAAAGAAAATAGTTGTTCTGGCCCTCTTTTTTTTTTAAAGGCCTTCTTAAAGCTCTTATTCCTGCACTGGGGATCTAGGAGGGATCCTAAGGTGGATTTTATCAGAATAAAGCATAGAGAATCTGCCTAGAAATATAGGAAATATGAAGTAGGATAGAACAACACCAGGGGAGAGGCAAATCACATTACTATAGCGGTCTAATGGAGACCGCTATTTAACGCAACTATGAGAAGTTTTTAACCAGTTATAAGTCTCTTTAAATTCAAAACTGATGCAGTGGCTAATCCTTCCCATATAATTGCGCTGTTGATTTTACTTTGGCTCAGGCTGAAACCTCTTTGGGGGGTGCCAAAATTCCTCCATGCAGGTAAAACCCTTCCCGGAAGCCATGCAGCTGAAAGGCGTTGCTAACTCCGTCCACACAGCTGATGAAGTCACGTGACTCATCGGAGGAAAGGACGTCTCATCCCTCTAAAAACAAATTTCCTCATTTTCTCCCTCCTCACACGAGTCCTTACGTCTCTCCCGTGCTTCCTCGGTTGCATGGACTAAAGCCCAGTTCAGACCAAAGATTCGCGACAAGACAACCGCTTTAGAACGTCGCAGGGAAAACCTGCAGCGGTCTGAACCGGCCCGTCTCAGCTCAACTCAAACCAGCTGATGGTGTCGCTGCGACTCAGCTGGTCCAGTCTCCAGAGGCTGGTTTTAGAGCGTAACAGACGTCTCCTGGTACTACAGCCAATAGAGAAGTCAGCTGGTAAAGTCAGCTATAAACTATAGAAATAAAATGATCACAATCCATTTTATTTTTATGTTACAAACAGCTGGTGTAAATGGCAGAGTTTTAGACGGCGCCTTCACGGTAAAGTGAATCAGAGAAATAAAACGTGTTTTTGCCGATTCATCACTAGAAATGTAACTGTAGCAAGCATCTCACTATCACTAACGTTATCGACATTCATATTTACATGACACAAACTATATATCCAGCTAAAAAAAAAAGCCTAAAAGTTGGAAGTTCAGACAGAATTTCCCGTCTTGTCTCATTGGTGGGAACTGGCAGGTTTCAGAACGCTGCAGACCGGCTCGTGGCAAGAAGTTGCAAGTTTTCAACTCGTCACGTCGTGATTCAGCTGCAGAGAGAGAAACGTAGAGAAGAAGCGAGAAAATGGTGGTCAATAAAGATGTCACCATGTGGGAAATGAGGGAAGCGAAATACCCGAGTGTGCAGGAGGAGAAGGACTGAGCCCGGGTCTCTAACAGCGCTAAATGAAAGTGATGAAGCCAAAGCGACAGGGGGTACATTAGACCGCTTTGAGCTAATATGTTCCAATTGGAAGCAGATGAATCCGAGCTCAGGCTTCATTAGACGCTGAACTTTTCACAGCATTATGGAAAGGGCCGACTGAGCAGCTATTGGATTGTCCTTCCTAGTAAATTTACTAAAAAACTGTTATTTGATATTGTCTTGTTAAGCCAAATTTCAGTGCTGGGTTAATTATGTGTACTAGTTGGAAACTGCCTCTAGCTTAATCCCAAATGAAACCAATAAATGCATAAACAAAAATGAATTGTTTTAGCTGTGGTTACTCAGGCTGTTTTACTGAAAGAAAGGTTAAATAGCTGCAATCCTGCAGTATTTCTAAAAGCAAACAAAAAGAAGTTATTTACTGCTAATTCTAATATTTTGTCAGAATTGTAAAACGCCACCAAACAGCTGTTTTGTATCAAAAGGGAGAACAAAAAAGTTATTTGACGTGTTACATCAGCACAAGAGACAGCCTAAACCGATAAGAGAAGAGAACAATTTGTCAAGTGTGATACATGACAAGAAAAGATACACTTTATGGCCAAAAGTACATACTTTGGTGTACTTTTAATCCAGTGCATTGTTCATGCTTTGGGCTAAACCTTTGAAGTAAAAATCTTTTTTGGTGATTTAACATTTTTATGGTTTTGAACTAAATACTAAACAAAGTAGTAGACTTCGGTTGGCAGCGTAGATACACTTGGAAAAAAAATAAAGACAAGATAAGTGAATAACCATAATACTCAAGATTATACAAATTAACAAACAATATGTGATAACACAAAAAGCACATAGTAAATGCCTCTTCACAGTACATGGCTTCTTAGGAGCCTTCCCAAGAGCTTGAGTAGTTTCCCCATTTTCTAGTGTGGACATTAAATTTAGCAAACCATTTATATGACACAAGCCCTCTCTTGGATTAAAGGCACCCCTTCATTCCTCCATTTCTTAAAATAATCGGTCTGACTATCATTAAACTAGTTTGGAGCCAGCTTCTTATGTGCTAACCTATCCCTCTTAGGATTGACCCATCTCCTCTTTAATCCATCAGCATATAATAACAATTTAGACGAAAAGCATTCTTCCAACGTTGTGGAAACATGAGACCTGTTCCTGTTTCAACATGATGAAACTCCACAAATCCAGCTCCATGAAGATTTTTTTTTTCTCTCCAGTGTGGTAAGAACTTGACTGGTCTACCCAGACCCCTGGCCTCAACTTCATCTAACACCCTCGGAATGAACTGGAACACAGTCGTCATCCAGCGTCAGTGGCCAACCTCATCAATGCTCTTTTGGCTCAATGGGAGCAAATCTCTGCAGCCAGCTTCCAAAATCTTGTGGAAGGCCTTGGCAGAGTAGTGGATGCTGTTACAGCATGGTTACAGCATGTTGTACCATGGTTTTTAATGAGATGGGTGAACTACGGGGAGCTTGGCCCCAATGAAAAAGAAGCTTCCCAGAAAAGCCTCATTTGAGATATTTTGAGGGCGAGCTCTAATATATTTTTTTTTTTTTGTGTCACTGGATAAATGATCATTTTCGTGTGTATTGCGGTTCCTGAAATGTTATCTTGCTTTCTTTTCCGTACCAATATTTGAGGCTGTGGACACGTTCATAATACAACTTAGGTCTGGTCCGTTTACAACTGTTGCCTGTGCACTATGCGTTGGCATTTTCATTTGTCTTAGGGCGTAGCAGTAGCTCAGTCCGTAGGGGGTTGGGAACTAGAGGGTTGCGGTTCAAGTCCTCGTACGGACCAAAGTACGGAGTGTGGACTGGTAGCTGGGAAGATGCCTATTTACCTTCCTGGGCACTGCCAAAGTGCTCTTGAACAAGGCACCAAACCCCCCCCCCTCAGCTGCTCAGGGCGCTGTTCCAGCACTGGCAGCCCTAAATCTTACCTTCATGCAACTCATTTTTTTGAAGCACAAACAGCCACATATAAAAACTACATCACACCTACACACATCCTTCCAACCGTAGTTTCATTTCTACCTGCATATACAAGCTAGTAAACCTTGTAAAACGGCGAACTGTAAGCTGTGCCTTCCAAAGTCAGTGACACATCCCTCATTTACAATTCTGTAATATTAACACACACATGCAACTTTAAACCCTGGCTCTCATCAACACTTATTACTGGATTTCCAGCTTTATATACAGTACAGGCCAAAAGTTTGGTTACACCTTCTCATTCAATGTGCTTCTTTTATTTTCATGACTATTTACTATGTAGATTATTAGTGACGGCATCAAAACTATGAATGAACACATGTGGAATTATGTACTTGAAATAACTGAAAACATGTCTTATATTCTAGTTTCTTTAAAGTAGCCACCCTTTGATCGGATTACTGCGTTGCACACTCTTGGCGTTCTCTTGATGAGCTTCAAGAGGTCGTCACCTGAAATGGTTTCCCAACAGTTTTGAAGGAGTTCCCAGAATGCTCAGCACTTGTTGGCCCTTTTGCCTTCACTCTGTCTGTGCGGTCCGTCTCCCCAACCATCTGGACTGGGGTTCGGTCCGGTGACTATGGAGGCGCAGCCCTCCATCACTCTCCTTCTTGGTCAAATAGCCCTACACCGCCTGGAGGTGTGTTTAGGGTCATTGTCCTGTTGAAATTGTCCAACTACACGCAAACCGGATGGGATGGCATGCCGCTGCAGGATGCTGTCAGCCTGCGGTTCAGTATGTTCTTCATTTGGAATAATCCCTAGAAGTGTCACCAGCAAAGCCCCCCCACACCATCTAACCTCCTCCTCCATGCTTCACGGTGGGAACCAGGCATGTAGAATTCATCCGGTCACGTTTTCTCTGTTGCACAAAGACACGGCGGTTGGAACCAAAGATCT
>NC_045737.1:36583491-36583747 GCF_008692095.1 Etheostoma spectabile | reverse complement strand
CTCATCAGACCAAAGGCCAGATTTCCACTGGTCTAATGTCCATTTCTTGTGTTTCTCGGCCCAAACAAATCTCTTCTGCTTGTTGCCCGTCCTTAGCAGTGGTTTTCTAGCTGCTATTTGACCATGAAGGCCTGATTCAGTCTCCTCTTAACAGGCCTCTTTGTAGCATTCATCTGGTCTCTGATCTGAGCTGCTGTTAACTTGCAATTTCTGAGGCTGGTGAATCAGAGGAACTTATCCTCAGCAGCAGAGGTGA
>NC_045737.1:36583137-36583481 GCF_008692095.1 Etheostoma spectabile | reverse complement strand
TCCTTTCCTGGGGCGGTCCTCATGTGAGCCAGTAATATGCCATAATACGAATTCTAACAGTTGTCCAATAGGCTGTCGGCTGTGTATCAACCTGACTTCTGCACACAACTGGAGTGGTCCACTCATTAATAAGGCAAGAACAATTCCATAATGAAACCCTGACAAGGCACACTTGTGAAGTGGAAAAACCATTCAGGTGATCATGAAGCTCATTGAGAGAACACCAAGGGTTTACAGCACTATCAAAAAAGCAAAGGGGGGCTACTTTGAGGAATCTAAAATATGAGACCTTTTTAAGAGTTATTTCACACTTTTTTAAGTACATAATTCCATATGTGTTCATT
>NC_045737.1:36582533-36583127 GCF_008692095.1 Etheostoma spectabile | reverse complement strand
ATGCCTTCAGTGAGAATCTACAATGTAAATGGTCATGAAAATAAAGGAAACGCATTGAATGAGAAGGTGTAACTGAACTTTTGGCCTGTACTGTACATTTGTACGTTGTGAACTTCTGAGTCAAAGTGGCCATACACTAGAAACTGAGGAGTGGCAGATACAGCTAGCTGCTTTGAACTAGATGCCAAACGCTGTATGATGTCTGAGTCACTGCACCACCAACCTGCACAGCTCAGAGGGTGGTTTCATTTCTGATGAGGTGGAAACCATGGCACACACCGTTACTGCAACGTGCAACCTGCAGTAATGTGAAATGGCATTTATTCAACCAGACATCCTATAGAGACACAGAGACCACTTTTAACTAATGATACAGTGGAACAAAAATCATTTTACACACTATTGTCCACTCATTTTTTTTTGCATTTGTGCATTGGCCTTCATGTGATCATTTCACTGCAACATACCAAAGTTTGTCTGGTTGCAGCCATACGAGGGACACCGCACAGAAGTGAGATGCTGTCAGATGTACAGCACTATGACGTCCCCAGATGGAGCATAAAATCTCCAAGGGCACCCTCTGTCTTTTGGGTT
>NC_045737.1:36582046-36582472 GCF_008692095.1 Etheostoma spectabile | reverse complement strand
GTGTGTGTGTGTGTGTGTGTGTGTGTGTCGTATTTTGGGAGGCTTGACTACAGCGCGAGTGAGTCCACTGGGTGTAAAGGAGCTGAAAAACCAAGATTTGTACCGTAATGTGTTATTTTGTCATTTTTCTTTTTGTCAAAATGGACTTAAAAAAAAATGTATTGAGAGGAGAAAAAAAACAAACAAAAAAACAATATTCAGGTACTGGGGTTGAATTTATTGGTATCGGTATGTGTATCGAGTACTCAGCCCTGTAGATATCCACAACCTTCCACTTCCGGGATTGCTCCGTTGCATCTGAAATGCCGCCGTATGTCCTTCTTTGGACGGATGTCCATTACCTTTCACTTCCTTTGTGTTGTAATTTTAAACTCCGGTGGATTTCTAAGGACTATGGTTACCTGGTCCTCAGATCTCTGCAGGGTA
>NC_045737.1:36570404-36582021 GCF_008692095.1 Etheostoma spectabile | reverse complement strand
TCTGGTTTACCCCTTCAGAGACTGAGACAGGGTCTCCAGTAGTTCCTGGCTGTGAGATTAGACAGATATTTAGCTAGCTGTCTGATTTACCGGCAGATACCTGAGCCCATGTAACCATCGTCCCCAGATTATACAGATATTCGATCTACTGCTGGATTACCCTGCCGAGATCTGA
Organism: Etheostoma spectabile; assembly: GCF_008692095.1. Classification (NCBI taxonomy): domain Eukaryota; kingdom Metazoa; phylum Chordata; class Actinopteri; order Perciformes; family Percidae; genus Etheostoma; species Etheostoma spectabile. Next base: position 36,581,846 of record NC_045737.1, on the reverse strand, counting down.
TGACCAGTTAACCCTAGTCCTCAAGCTTGGACAGATAGTTCAGCTATCTGTCCTTGATTTACCCTTTTCAGATCTGAGGACTGCTTTAACCATGATTCCTTAGAAATCCACCGGAGTTTAAAATTACACACACAAAGAAGTGAAAGGTCTTATGGACCCCCAAAAGGACATACGGCGGCATTTTTTCAGATGCAACCTGAGAATCCCGGACGTGGAAGGTTGTGGATATCTCGGCTGATACTCGATACACATAACCGAACCAATACATTCAACCCAGTACCTGAATATTGTTTTTTTTGTTTGTTTTTTTTTCTCCTCTCAATACTTTTTTTTTAAGTCCATTTTGACAAATAAGAAATGACAAATAACAACATTACGTACAATCGTGGGTTTTTCAGCTCCTGTTAACACCCAGGGGCTCTCCCGCGCTGTAGTCACGCCTCCCCAAATAGCTACACACACCACACCACACAGCACACACACACCCACCACACACACAATCACACACACACCAACACACCACACACACACACACACAACCACACAACACCCAACACACCCACACACACACACACACACACAACACACACACACCCACACACACGTTCCACACACAACACACACACACACACGGTATTGAATGACAAGGCATTTTTTCGTCTACTCAGTTTTTTCTTAGTTCTGAAATTCGTTACCCAGCCCTATTCTCAACTGTACTATTCATCTCACCCTGACTTTTGGGTGTCCTCTTTTCTCAGCCTTGTCAATGCCTATATTCCGTCTTGACAGAATTATATCCTGTGGCTAGATAGTGCCGTGTTTCTATAGGAGCGTGCTGGTACGTACATTTTCTGCAGGATTGTTTGTCTTTTCTTGTATTTTTTTTTAAACCCAAAAGAACCGAGTGTGCCCTTGGATCTTGTATTCTCCATCTGGGGACGTCATATTGCTGTACATCTGACAGCATCTCCCTCGTGGGCGGGTTCCCCTCGTATTTGCTGCAACCAGACAAACTTTGGTATGTTGCAGTGAACTGATCACAGGAAAGGCCAAGGCACAAATGCCAACAAAATAGTGGACATAAAGTGGGGTGTAAATGATTTTTGTTCCCTGTATCATTAGGTTAAAAGTGGTCTCTGTGTCTCTATAGATGTCTGGTTAATAAAGGCCATTTCCACATTAACTGCAGGTTGCACGTTGCAGTAACGTGTTGCCAGCTGGTTTCCACCTCCATCCAGAAATGAACCACCCTCTGAGCTTGCAGTTGGTGGTGCAGTGATCAGACATCATACAATACGCGTTTTGTCTCGTATTACAGTCCGCTGCTGTATCCTGCCCTCCTCAGTTTCTCGTGTATGGCCACTTTGACTTCAGAAGTTTCACAAGTAAAATGTACAGTACAGGCCAAAGTTCCAGTTACACCTTCTCATTCAATGCGTTTCCTTTATTGTTCTGACCATTTAACTTGTAGATTCTCATGACGGCAATCAAAACTATGAATGAAACACCTATGGGGAATTATGTTTTACTTTAAAAAAAGTGTGAATAACCTCTTAAAAAGGTCTCATATTTTAGATTCCTCAAAGGGCCCCCCCCCCCCTTTGCTTTTTTGATAGTGCTGTAAACCCTGGTTGTTTCGCCTCCAATGACTTCATGAGTAGTCACCTGAACTGTTTTTTCACTTCACAAGTGGTGCCTTGTCCGGGTTCCTTATGGAATTGTCTTGCCTTATTAATGTAGTTGGACCCTCCAGTTGTGTTGTGCGAAGTCAGGTTGATACACAGCGCAAGCCTATTGGACAACTGTTAAATTCGTATTATGGCCATATACTTGCTCACATGAGGACCCCGCCGCCCCAGAAAGGAAACCAGAGTCACCTCGGCTGCTGAGGAATAATTCCTCCCTGATTCACCAGCCCGTCGAGAAATTGCAGTTAACAGCAGCTCAGATCAAGACCAGGATGGAATGCACAAAGAGGCCTGTAGAGGAATGAATCATGCCTTCCTGGTCAAATATCAGCTAAAAACCACTGCTAAGGACTGGCAACAATCAGAAACAGATTTTTTTTGGGCGAGAACACAAGAAATGGAGCATGGACCAGTGGAAATCTGGCCTTTGGTCTGATGATCCAAGTTTTGAGATTCTTTTGGTTCCAACCGCCGTTCTTTGTGCAACAGAGAAAACGTGACCGTATGAATTCCTACCTGCCTGTTTCCCACGTGAAGCATGGAGGAGGATAGTTAGATGGTGTGGGGGGCTTTGCTTGGTGACCCTTCTAGTGATATTCCAAACTGACACATACTGCCCCAGCATGGCTGCCCAGATCCCTGCAGCGGCAATGCATCCCATCCGGTTTGGCGTTTAGTTTGGACAATTCCCAACAGGAACAATGACCAACACACCTCCAGGCGGTGAGGTCTATTTGACCAAGAAGGAGAGTGATGGAGGGCTGCGCCTCCATAATCACCGGACCTGACCCCAGTCCCATATGGTTTTGGGAGAACTGACCGCGAGTGAGGCACAAGGGACAACAAGTGCTGAGCATTCTGGGAACTCCTTCAAAACTAGTTGGGACACCATTTCAGGTGACACCTCTTGAAGCTCATCAAATAACGCCAAGAGTGGTCCACGAGTAATACCTATCAAATGGTGCTTACTTTAAAGAAATCTAGAATATAAGACATGTTTTCAGTTAATTCAAGTACATAATTCCACAATTTTCATTCATAGTTTTGATGCCGCCTAGAAGCTACTAGTAAATGTCATGAAAATAAAATAAGCATCCTTGAATGAGACGTTGTAACCAAACTTTTTGGCCTGTACTGTATTTAACGCTGGAAATCCGTAATAAGTGTTGATGAGAGCCAGGGTTTAAAAGTTGCCAATGTGTGTGGTAATATTACAGAATGTAAATGAGGGATGTGTTCACTGACTTTGGAAGGCACAGCTTACAAGTTCTCCGGTTTACAAGGTTTTCTACTTTTTATATGCAGGTCGAAATGAAACCTACGTTAGTGGAGGATGTTTGTAGGTGTGGAATGTAGTTTTTTTATATGGTGGCTTGTTGGTGCTTCAAAAAAATGATTGCCTGAAGGTAAGATTTAGGGCTGCCAGTGCTGTGAACAGCGCCCTGACAGCTGAGGGGTGGGGGTTGGTTCCTTGTTCAAGAGCACTTTGTCCAGTGCCCCAGGAAGGTAAATAGGCATCTTTCCCAGCTACATTTCCACCCTCCGTACTTTGTCCGTACGAGGCTTGAAACCGCAACCCTCCTATTTCCCAACCCCCTACGGACTGAGCTACTGCTACGCCCTAAGACAATGAAAATGCAACGGCTAGTGGCACAGGCAACAGTTTTGAAACGGACCGACTAAGTTGTATTAATGACTTTCCACAGCACTCAACTATTGGTACGGAAAAGAAAGCAAGATAACATTTCCGGAACCCGCAATACACAGCGAAAAGGATCATTTATCCAGTGACACAAAAAAAAAAAATATATTAAGCTCGCGCCTCCAAATATCTTCAAATGATGCTTTTCGGGAAGCTCTTTTTCACATTTGGGCCAAGCTCCCCGTATTTCACCTACTCAATTAAAAACCATGGTACAACATGCTGTAACCAGCTGTCGCCTACCAGCAGCCACTACTCTGCCAAGGCCTGTCCGACACGATTTTTGGAATCTGGCTGAAGAGATTTGCTCCATTGATTCCAAAGAGCATTGATGAGGCTTGCCACTGGACGGGCTGGATGACGACTGTGTTCCAGTTCATTCCGAGGGTGTTATATGAAGTTTGAGGCAGGGGTCTGGGTAGACCAGTCAATTTCTTACACACCTGGAGAGAAAAAAAAATCTTCATGAAGCTGGATTTGTGGAGTTTCATCATGTGAAACAGGACCAGGTCTCATGTTTTCCACAACGTTGGAAGAATGCTTTTCGTCTAAATTGTTAGTATATTCTGATGATGTTAAAGAGGATAGGTCAATCCTAAAGGATATTTACACATTAGAAGCTGGCTCCAACCAGTTTAATGCTAGTCAAAACCTAGATTTTTAAGAAATGGAGGAATGAAGTGGGTTGGGCCTTTAATCCAAGAGAGGGCTTGTGTCATATAAATGGTTTGCTAAATTTAATGTCCCCTAGAAATGGGGAAACTACTCAAGCTCTTTGTGAAGGCTCCTAAGTCGCCCTGTACCGTTAAGAGGCATTACATGTGCTTTTTGGTGTTATAACTATTGTTGGTACTTTGTATAAAATCTTGAGTATGATATGGTTTATTTCAAACTTATCTTTCTTTAGTTTTTTCCCAGTTTTATCTACGCCTGCCAACCGAGTCTCCTACTTTGTTTAGTATTTGTTCACAACCATAAAAAATGTTAAATCACCAAAAAGATTTTTACTTCAAAGGTTTAGCCCAAAGCCTGAACAGTGCACTGGATTAAAAGACACCAAGTATGTACTTTTGGCCATAAAGTGTATCTTTTCTTGTCATGTATCACACTGACAATTGTTCTCTCTCTTATCGGTTTAAGGCTGTCTCTTGTGCTGATGTAACACTTCAAAAACTTTTTTTTGTTCTCACCTTTGTTGATACAAAACAGCGGTTTGTGGCGTTTTACAATTTCTGACAAAATATTAGAATTGCATTCAATACTTCTTTTGTTTGCTTTTAGAAAACTGCAGATTGTCAGCTATTTAACCTTTCTTCAGTAAACCAGCCTGAGTAACCACATCTAAACCAATTCATTTTTGTTTATTATGCTTTCATTGGTTTCATTTGGGATAAAGCTAGAGGCAGTTTCCACGAGTACCCTAATTAACCCGCACTGAAATGTGGCTAACAAGACAATATCAAATACCATTTTTTTAGTAAATTTACTAGGAAGGACAACATAGCTGCTCATGAGTTCGCCCTTTCCATAATGCTGTTAAAAGTTCAGGCGTCTAATGAAGCCTGCGCTCGGATTCATCTGCTTCAATTGGAACATATTACTCAAAGCGGGTTTTTCTACTTTACCCCCTGTCGCTTTGGCTTTGCATATCCCTTCATTTAGCGCGTTAGAGACCCGGTCTCAGTCCTTCGCCTCCTGTCACACGTCGGTCTTTTCGCTTCCCTCATTTCCCACATGGTGACTGCTTTATTGACCACCATTTTCTCGCTTCGTCTCTAAACGTTTCCTCTCTGCAGCAGCGAATCACTACGTTGACGAGTTGAAAACTTGCAATTCTCTTGCCACGGCCGGTCCTGAGCGTTCTGAAACCTGCCAGTCCCACCATGCGACAGACTGGAATTCGTCTGACTCTTCCACTTTTAGTCTTTTTTTTTTGTGGATATATAGTTTGTGTCATTTAAATCTGAATGTCGATAACGTTAGTGATAGTGATATTCTTGCTACAGTTACATTTCTAGGATGATCGGCAAAAACACGTTTTATCTTTCTCTGATTCACTTTACCGTGAAGGCTCCGTCTAAACCTGCCATTTACACAGCTGTTTGTAACTAAAAATACATGGTTGTGATCATTTATTTCTATGTTGATAGCTGCCTTTACCATGACTTCTCTATTGCTTTAGTACCAGGAGACGTCTGTTACGCTCTAAAACCATCTCTGGAGACTGGACCAGCCTGAGTCGCCGCGTACCCATCACTGTTTTGCGTTGAGTGAGACGGGCCGGTTCAGACCGCTGCAGGTTTTTCCCTGCGACTTCTAAAAGGTTGTCTTGTCGCGAAGCTTCTTTGGTCTGAACTGGGCCTATAGTCCAGGCAACCAGGGAAGCACGGGGAGACGTAAGGATCGTGTGAGGAAGAGAAAATGAGGAATTTGTTTTTAGAGGATGAGAAACGTTCCTTCCTCCGATGAGTCCCCGTGACTTTCATCAGCTGTGTGGACGGAGTAGCAACGCCTTTCCGCTGCTGGCTTCCCGCGGGAAGGGTTTTACCTGCATGGAGGAATTTGCACCTCCCCAAAGGTTTCGTTCAGCCTGAGCCACAGTAAAATCAACAGCGCAATTATATGGTAAGGATTCAGCCACTGCTCAGTTTGATTTAAGATACTATACTGGTTAAAAACTTCTCATAGTTGCGTTAAATAGCGGTCCTCCATTAGAACACGCTAATAGTAATGTGATTTGCCTCTCCCCTGGTGTTTTGTCTCCTCTTCATATTTCCTATTTTCTAGGCAGATTCTCTATGCTTTATTCGATACATCCACCTTATGATCCCATCCTAGATCCATGCAGGATAAGAGCTTTAGAAGGCGCTTTAAAAAAAAAGAGGGCCCGAACCACTATTTCTTTTCTCTCTTCTCACCTGCCAGTTCACCTGTCCGTGTGCAGCTCTCCACTCCTTCACTGAACCGCTAGAGTAAGAACCATTGAGCGTCTAACACAGCTCTGTTGGCTAAAAGAACCACTGCCCAACGCAATTGAATGACTCAGTTCAAATGTCAAGTTGGATTTTTGTCATATTCACCCCCCACTGTTTCCTCTGGATCATTCCATAGCCCCTGCGCAACTGCCCTGATCCCTAGCCCTATTATGAGGGCTTTTGATTGGCAGCAGACATGTGATTATGTATCATAACCTCTCTCCTACTGGTCTTTGATAGGACTGTCAGCTGTTTGAAAAATGACTTGTACACATTGAAGTTATTGTTTTAACTTTCTTGCCCAGGGAATACGGGCGGAAAGTAAGCAATTGGGTGGCTACAACCTGTACAACGCACTCTCCTTGGTTTCTTATCCAAGGTTCCCGTTTAATTGTGAATGTGCTGCTGGTCCCATGTTGGCTTTAGTGTTTGTTTTCATCACGTGACCGGCCTGCCTCTCTGCTCATCAATTGTAGTTTTTATGTGTATTTTATAGTGTTTTACTCATGTTGCAAATATCCCACCGCTAAAAGGGCCCACATTACATGGACGGTTGCACTTTAGATTTTACATTCCTAACAATAAAAAAATAATAAATAAAAAAGGTATTGCCTGAAAACGATGAATAAATTGCCAAAAAAACTGTTATTTTTACTTTCCCAGAACCCAGGGTTGCTGGTTTACCAAAAGCAGAGATAACGGCTTTCAGTTCCCCCTACGTAAAGGGCCGGATCTAAATAGCTCCACTTAACCAATAAAGATGCGTTTAGGTGTTAAAATGTGTTTAGCCTGCTAACCACGTTGCTTTAGCTACTGTGTCTTCCCCAACTGGGGGTTTACGACCGCCATCTACTGAGCCACCACACTGATCTGGACGTAGCTCATACACCGCACCTCAAAATGAAATAAAATAACAAATCAAACAACCAGCAAAAAAAAAATCTAAACTATTTAACCTCATCCCAGTATAGACTGTAAGGAAGTTGCAACGACACAAGAGGGCACCAGTGTTTTTAAATTCATTTGATATCAAAATAAAAACTCATCAGGAAATGGGCTACTCAGTTTGTCTACGTACTCTGCAAGTTTGTGGCATTTAAATTCAAGTGTTTTCAAAATAAGAAAGTTGTGTTTTAAAGCTGTGAACTTCGTACTACAGTGTACTGTGGGCCTGGTAATAACGAATCTTAGAAATCTTGAGGAGGAACCAAAGAACCCAGCCCTTCAGGCCTGATCCTCTATTACTGCGAAGCCTGTCATATTTTCTGTCAGAAAATCCCACCAGTTGGTTGTTGAAAGCCCCATATTGATACCGTGGCCATTGGTAAATATATATGATGAATATTATTATAATAATATATGTTTTGGGTAACGATCATTCAACCCCACTTTCCCGAAATGTAACAGATAGACAGACGAGAGAGAAAAAAGCATGTGTATTTTAGTGTGTACTGGGACACACAGGTTTCCTTCTATGTTGTATTGTATGGCGGCCCGCCGTGGCTACAGTTTTCTGCCACCCGTCCCGCCGCGGTAAATATGTCGCAGAGAATAGAGCAGAACCCCAACGTATTCACTGTTCCCTTTAAATTATCCCCTGCCGACATACGCATGTCGCCTCACATTGCAATTAACCCACCTAGAACTATTCAGAGGACATTGGGCCGTCCGTTTAACGTCTAAGCAAGACTTCTTTTGTTGAGTAGTTTATTGTCACAACGTTCTCTTTCTTCCTTCCGAGTTGACTATTAAACCAACAGCTACACCAAAACGTCCCCGCTGTGGGGCGCCTTTTCGAGTTGGGCAACTCATTTTCAACAACTTGTCCACTTCTGTCAGAACAATAAATGGTAAGAGAGTCAATGTAATAAATATAAAATTGGAAATAATCTATCCCATGTAAGTATCCCTCTGTGTTTTGTTTCGCCTATTAAGAATGCTTTAAAATTCATTTTTGTAGACCTGTTTTGTAGAAATGATTAAGATGCATAACGTTCCTTAAAAAATACAATTCATCACAACTGAAAATATGCCTTGTTCTGACAGAGCTTCCCCCATTGCAAAAAACTTTTTAAAAAAAAATCCTAAAGGACACACTGGTACATGTGCTTCTTAGCAATGGAAGACTACCCGTGTATGCCCTTTAGATTCCAGCTCTGGGATGCTTTCTGTGTCTGCAAGGGGGACTTATCCATCTGGTAACACTAATTCAGTAAAGTGATCCGAGTTCTCTCATTGTTAATTATCACTTCATAATCTGACTGTGGGTGCAGCGAATTACAAAGAGGGTGCTTTTTACGTACAGGAATAATGAAGCCGCTCACTTAATCAAGAGCCCTCCTTGGTTTCAATGAGCCTAGCTCGTTGCTAATTGATAGTTCATTAATTCTCCATCCCAATCCAGTCCAACGTAAACATGCTTAGAGTGGAATCTGGATTCCTGCGGTGAGGATGGTCAAAGAGTTTATGGAGAGTGAGTAAACCCGCGGTAGAGAGGAAGGATGTGCAGCCCGGACCCTGAGGAAGGCCACAAGACAAGCACCTCTTCTTAGTTATTTATATACTACACGTTTTTCAACAGTGGGTGACAATTCTTTCCCCGCTGTTCATGCCCATTAGAAGTAGGAAACACAAGAAACTTAAATTAATGACTGGCTCCCACAATTTTTCCACGTACCCCTGGCAACACCAGAATTACCCCCGATTCGGTACATGTACCCTTGAGGCAATGATGATCGAAGATACCTTCTGCTTAACACCCCTATGTCCGCTTCCTCCTCCGTCCTCTATGCCTTCAGTTCCCATTTTGATTTCTCATATCTTGCCTTACCTTGTTCACAAGGAACACTTCATTTCTCCCCTCCAGCCTCATCACATCAACCGTTTCAGCTCCATTTATTCCTCCTCCTCACCCCTCTAACATCCATCCCCCCCCCATATATCATTGTATAATTCCCCTGATTGTTGGTGTAGCTGTGTAATGTAGATACAAATCATGTGTTTTTTCTATTTTCACATTACTTAATTTTAGTTAACTTCAGCTTTTTATTCTCTCACTCACACAGCATCATAATACACTATCGATGCGATTTTGCCACATTCATTTTCAATAAAGTGGCTCCGCATCCCAAGTCCATGCTCTCGGATTTGTCTTTAAACTTTCTTTATTTATTTATTTTATTTTGTATTTACCTTTTCCACACATAGGACAAAATAGTACTTCAAAACAGATGCACATCAAATATTACATCAATATCTCAGTATCCACAAACATACACAGCAGTATCAATGCTTTCTATATCCACCCGTAACCACACAGACACCACACAGAGGTGTTGTTTACCTCTATTCATCAAAAATGAAACATTTTTCTTTTCTTTTTTGTAAATCTTAAAAGAATAAGGAAAAAGGAGATAAGAAATAGTAGTTTTCCTGTTTACCAGATAGCTAAGAACAGGTCAGGCTTTTGAGATGTGTGCATATTTGGTCCATTTGTCCCAGCACAGAACCAATTCTTCCAGTTAATAATTTAAGATGCTGTTATCTTTTTTTTCTCTAGTCTTATAGATTCCCATGAATTTCCATCCATGTGTTTAAGGTATGGAGTCTGGGTGACAAACATTTTTTTGGAAAGCTCTTCTTTAAACAAGCCACAAAAAAACCAACAACATAGTCATTAAAGTATTCTTCCTTTTTTAAAAAAAACCATTCTTGTTCTTTAGTATATATCCAAAATCGAAGGTGTTCTATTCAAATGGGTATAACATATTCGAACATCATTGTAAGGCATATGTATTTCCTCCACTAACCCCTTAATGACAGAGCAATCCCGAGCCATGGGGGGGGTAATGGTTTCATTTTTGGTTTCCCTCCCAACAATTCTCCAGCATGTAGGCTGCATGCACCAATGATCTGATTTTCTGAGAGTGTGGTGATAAAATACCTTTCAATTTTTTTCTTTTTCCAACCAAACTCCTCCATTTTTCTGTGACCTTGAGCATTTCCATTGTACCCCAGACAGCTAGCTAGACTATCTGTCCAATCTGGGTTTTCTGTTGCTCGACTAAAAACATCTTTTGAACGTACACATGTTCCACCAAAACAAGTTCCTTCCCGAAACTATTTTACAGAGGCACCGGGGCTCCGTGCAGTGCTTAGTGCCCATTGTGATTGGTTTAAAGCCAGTAAACAAGTTGCCTGTTTCGCTCCCATCCTGAAATACTGTGTGGACTAAGCCACACCCTCTTTACCAGCGCTGTGGAGGAAGGTCTGGCAAAGCAAAACTAACTTAGCCCTTATCGTAAAGGAGAAATGTCTGAGGGTCAGAGTGATGATCCCGTTAGAAATCCCGGCCCTTGAAGGGCTCTAAAAATGAGAAATTCTTGGAGTTCGATGGTCAGTCACATCTTTCACTTAACAGACATTAAACAGACATTTTAATTAAAGCTCACATCATTAATAACACGTTTTGTAGCCAGCTTCTACGTCACTTATCTGAAATCTGCCAACTATGATTGTTGCTCGACCATAAATCTGACATGTCGTTGGCAACAAATGACTTGATTATCTACAGCTCTTGTTTGTAGCAGTCCCCCCAGGTTGCTGCACATTAAATCTGAAGCAGAAGCCACAAGATGATCCCATGATGCTGTAAACAGGCAATCACCTGATTACCTGATGCCACTTGGTCAGTTTAAGATTTAATTATTTTCATTATTGTTGTGTATTGGATGGTGTTTTGTTTTATATGCCAGTACCTAAGCCACACTTCCATTTTATGCTAATCTAACGGACAATAAAGTCATCTGAATAACATCATTAAATACAATGGTGTGTACCATTGGAAACATGACACCCGCTAAACATCCGAATTTTAGCATGTTGATATTAGCATTTAGCTCAAAGCTCCAATGTGCCCAAGTAAAAACCCACAAAGTCTTTTTAAAGAACATTTAAAGGTCCCATGACATGCTGCTTTTGGCTGCTTTTATATAGACCTTAGTGGTCCCTAATACTGTATTAAAAGTCTCTTTATATAGACCTTAGTGGTCCCCTAACACTGTATCTGAAGTCTCTT
>NC_045737.1:36565507-36569533 GCF_008692095.1 Etheostoma spectabile | reverse complement strand
AAGTCTCTTTTATATAGACCTTAGTGGTCCCCTAATACTGTATCTGAAGTCTCTTTGTGCAGAATTACAGCCACTTTGTTTGAAATCCATGATGTCTCTCTCATGGGTGGGCCAAATTCTCTGGGCGGGCAAATCAGAGAAAGGGGAGGTAAAAGACTCCAGATTAGCCCATCTGAACTTTCATTTTCTCAAAGGCAGAGCAGGATACCCAGGGCTCGGTTCACGCCTAGCTCCATTTCTAGCCTCTGGGGGACCATAGGCAGGCTGGGGGAACTCATATTAATGTTAAATTCCAAGTGGCTACACTAGAAACTGGGAGTGGCAGATACAGCATCTGCTTTGACTAGATTCCAACCTGTATGATGTCTGAGTCACTGCGCCCACCAATCCTGCACAGCTCGAGTGGTGGTATTCATTTCATGATGAGGTGGAAACCATGGGCACACACCGTTACTGCAAACGTGCAACCTGCCAGTATTTGAAATTGCATTTATTTCACCCATACATCCTAGGAGACACAGAGACCCACGTTTTAACTAATGGAACGTGTAACAAAAATCCTTTTACACACTATGTCCACTCATTTTTTTTTTTGCATTTGTGCATTGCCTTCATGTGATCATTTCACTGCAACATACCAAAGTTTGTCTGGTTGCACCAGACGAGGGACACCGCACCGAAGTATATCTGTCAGATGTACGCACGTATGACGTCCCCAGATGGAGGCATAATCTCCAAGGGCACCCTCTGTCTTTTGGTTTGTAAAAAAAAACAAGAAAAGACCAAACAAGTCCGCATTAACATGTCCTGACAGACGCTCCTGATAGCACACGCCCTTTCTAGCACATGATTCATTTCTGTCAAAGACGTGGATATACGTTGCAAGGCTGAGAAGAGGACACAAGTCCAGTGGTGAGGATGAGCTATTTAATGAGAATAGGCTTTGGTTACCGAATTTTCAGAACTATGAAACACTTGAGAAAAAATGCCTGTCTCAATACCGTGTGGGGGTGTGTGTGTGTGTGTGGTGTTTGTTTGGTGTAGTGTTTGTGTGTTTGTGTGTGGTGGTTTTGTGGTGTGTGTGTGGTGTGTGTGTGTGTTGTGTGTGTTGGTGTGTGGTGTGTGTGGGTGTGTGTGTGTGGGTGTGTGTGTGTGTTTGTGTGTGTGGGTGTGTGTGTGTGTCGGTATTTTGGGAGGCTTTGACTACAGCGCGAGGTGAGTCCACTGTGTGTAAGGAGGCTGAAAAACCAAGTTTGTACCGTAATGTGTTATTTTGTCCATTTTGCCTTTTTTGTCAAATGGCCTTAAAAAAAAAATGTATTGAGAGGAAGAAAAAAAACAAAACAAAAAAAACATATTTCAGGTACTGGTGTTGATTTATTTGGGTAACCCCCTGGTAATGTTATCGAGTACTCAGCCCTGTAGACTATCCGACAACCTTCCACTTCCGGGATTGCTCCGTTGCATCGTCCGGTATGTCCTTCTTTGGCCGGTGTCCATGTTACTTTCCTTCTCTTTGTGTTGTTTTCTAAACCCTCCGGGTCGGATTTCTAGGACTATGGGTTACCTGGTCCTCAATCTCTTGCTGGTAATCCATGACAGCTACTAGACTATCTGTCCAATCGAGGACTATGGTTACACTGGTCCTCAGTCCTGCGAGGTAATATCCAACAGTCTAGCTAGTACTATCTCCAATCTGAGGACTATTGTACCGGTCCTCAGCGTCTCTGCAGGGTAATTCCAGACAGCTACTAGACGATCTGTCTCCGTCTGTAGGAACTATGGTTACCTGGTCCTCAGTCTCTGCCAAGAGGTAATCCATACATGCTAGCCTAGACTATCTGTCCAATCTGGGTTTTCTGTTGCTGCGACTAAAACATCGTTTGAACGTACACCTGTTCCACCAAAAACAAGTTCCTTCCCGAAACTGATTTTTACAAGAGTCACCGTGCCCCGTGCAGGCTTAGTGCCCATTGGGATTGGTTTAAAGCCAGTAACACGTTGCCTTTTCGCTCCCTCCTGAAATACTGTTGTTGACTAAGCACACCCTCTTTACTAACCACGGCTGTGAGCAATTTCTGGCAAAGGCAAACCTAACTTAGCCCTTACGTAAAGAAAATGTCTTGAGGGGGTCCTTAGTTATGATCACCGTAGCATCCCGGCCCTTAAGGCTCTCAAAATGAGAAATTCTTGGAGTTCGAATTGTCAGCTAGTCACATTTTCACTTACCCAAGACATTAACAGACATTTTAATTATAAGCCACATCATTTAATAACCCGTTTTTGTAGCCACTTCCTACGTCACTTATCTGAAATCTGGCCAACTAATGAAGTGTTGCTCGACCATAAAGCTGCCATGTCTTGGCAACAAGACTTGATTATCTACACTCTTGTTTGTAGCAGTCCCCCCCTAGGTTGCTGCACATTAAATCTGAAGCAGAAGCCCACAAGAATGATCCCATGAATGCTGTAGAACATGCAATCACCTGATTAACTGATGCCACTTGTGGTCGTTGTTTTTTAAGATTTAATTGATTTTCATTATGTTGTGTATTGGTGGGTGTTTTGTTTTAGATGCCATTACCTCAGCCACACTTCCATTTTTATGCTAATCTAAACGGACATCAAGTCTCTGAATAACATCATAATCCAATGGTGTTGTCCATTGGAACATTACACCACGGTACTACAAACATCCGATTTTAGCATGTTGATATAGCATTTAGCTCGAAGCTCCAATGTGCCCAAGTAAACACCCAAAAGTCTTTTAAAAGAACATTTAAAGGTCCAATGACATGTGCATTTGGCTGCTTTTATAAGACCTTAGTGGTCCCTAATACTGTATAAAAGTCTCATTTAATAGACCCTTAGTGGTCCCCGAAACTGTATCTGAGTCTCTTTATATATAGCCCTTAGTGGTCCGTAATACTGTATCAAAGTCCTTTTCTATATACCTTAGTGTCCCCCTAATACGTATCCTGAAGTCTCTTATATAGACGCTTGTGTCCCTAATACTGTATCTAGAAGTCTCTTTTATATAACCTTGTTGGTCCCTATACTGTCTGAAAAAAAAGTTCTTTTAAATAGACCTTCGTGGTGCCCCTAATACTTATCTAAATTCTTTTGTTTATATAGCCTTAGTGGTCCCCAATACTGTACTGAAGTCCTTTTATATAGACCTTAGTGGTCCGAATACTGTATCTGAAGTTCTCTTTATATAGACCTTAGTGGTCCCCTAATACTGTATACTGAAGTCTCTTTTATATCCACCTTATTGGTCCCTAATAACTGTATCGAATTCTCTTTTATATAGACCTTAGTGGTCCGCCTAATACTGTATCTGAAGTCTTTTTTTATAGAGGCCTTAGTGGCCCCTAATACTGGTATCTGAATTCTCTGTTATATAGGACCATTTCTTATGGTCCCTCTCCTGTAATCTGACGTCTCTTTTATATCGACTTTTAGTGGTCCCCCGACTACTGTATCTGACTTTCTCTTTTATATATACCTTAGTGGTCCCCTAAGACTGTATCTAAAAGTCTTTTTTTATATAGGCCATTAGTGGTCCCCTAGCTGTATCTGTTCTCTTTTATATCGAACCCTTAGTGGTCCCTAATCCTGTAATCTAAATCTTTTTTATATACTGGCCTTAGTGGTCCCTAATACTTGTATCTGAGAAGCCTCTTTTATATAGAGCCTTAGTGGGCCCCTAATTACTGTATCTGAAGTCTCTGTTGGCAGATTACAGCCACGTTTGTTTGAAATCCCTTCTGTCTCCTCTCATGGTTGGGCCAATTCCTCTGGGCGGGCAAATCAGAGAAAGGGGAGTAAAAGACTCCATATTAGCCCATCTTCCTACTTTCCTTTTCCTCAAAGTCAGGAGGTCAGGATACCCAGTCTCGGTTCAACCCCTAGCTCCATGTTCTGAGCCTCGTGGGGGACCATAGCAGGCTGGGGAACTCATATTAAGAAGAATAAATGGAGGTAGTAAAAAAACCTCATACGTGACAGTTTCTGCCATGGACC
>NC_045737.1:36544038-36565482 GCF_008692095.1 Etheostoma spectabile | reverse complement strand
TTTTTTTTAAAAGGTTTTATCAAAACAAAGGCTGCATGGATAAGAAGGATTGGTAGTCATGTGGCTGGGAGGAGAGTGAAAGGTGGAGCAGGGCAGTTGGAGTCTCTTCAGTGAAGCAGACAGTCAATCAAACAGAGACTGTGTCAGAGCCAAGTGACCCAAACAGGACTTGGCAACGAGTGCCTGGGGACTATCGCTCTTCACCTCCAACCTGCTCTCTGAAGAGGATGGATACACACTGGACAGCCTTTTCAGAGACTGCTGCTGGGGAAGTGTGTCAACAGCCTCAAAGCACCTTTTTCATCCAAGTGTTCATCCATGTTTGTGTGTAAATGGTCACACTCATATTTCATTAAACATGTACTTGTCCATTTGTTTGTTTTTTTGGGGTTTGTAGATGGCTAGGCCGCTGCTCTCCAGTTTACCATATATTCTTGCTTTTGTTGAATTGTAGCAAATATTGACTTTGGAGAAAGACAATGGGCCTGTCTCTCCTCCAGCATCAAAAGGCCAGGGACTAAGCAATGTTCCAATAAAGAAAAACAATGCTGTTTTCCAGGGCAGGACGCTGGGAGTAGCAGCTGTTAATGGACAAGACAGATTGGCTTGACTTGGCTTTACAGGGTCCGAAAGACTAAATCCAACCTTTTGTTGTTGTTGTTTGTGTTGCTGAGCTTCTTTCATTGTGGTCTGGGCTTGAGAAGGCTCACATTGCCAGACTTTACTCCACAGCGCTGTGGACACTGTTCCCAGTGTATCTGTGTGGACTTTGTCCCCGGCGATCCCACCGATCGGTCCCAGAACGTCCCAGTTAGAGAGGAAGTGCCTTAAACCTATTCTTTGTACATCTTTACAATCATTTCCTGAAAGAACCAAGCATCCAAATATTTTTTCCAAACTTTCCATTTTCAGCATATAGCTTGCTAGCTTGGAAAATGTTGTTTCCCGAAGCGAAGAGATTTTAAATGGCAACACACAGAGAGCAGGGAGCCACTTGGGTTGATTCAGACTTTGGCTTCAGGAGATCATGCAGTATGGTCACATACTGTTCCAGTAAGAGAGAATATTTGCTGGGGAAGCAACAGAAAGGAATTGTTCAGTTGCTTCTCTCACCCGGTTATTTCATGACATACTGTATGTGCTGAAAGGGATTAGCTTGTCAATGAAGATGTTTGTCAACAAAGCTGCAATTAATCCCCCAGATTTAAGTATTTTTGGCTCTGACAGGCAGCCCACCTCACATAAGACATACATTGACAGGGAATGCACTGCTAGTAAAATCACTCACTATTATAAAAGGATGAAAGGGCTTCGTTGAAGTGTACTGGTTTGACATTATTTGCCTTTATCCAAATGGATTATGTAAACGTAGGTAAAATATTAACCTCATCAGGTATTTATTTTATTCCCACTCATTCCCTTCTTATCCTGACAGCTGCGGGGAAAACAGTGACTAACTGCTACTCTAACCCACGCTCCCACTGTCAAACTCTGTGTGTGTGGGTGTGTGGTGTGTGTGTGGTGGTGTGTGTGTGTGTGTGGTTGTGGTGTGTGTGTGTGTGTGTGTGTGTGTGTGTGTTTGGTGTGTGTGGTGGTGTGTGTGGTGTGTGTGTTGGTGTGTGTGTGTGTGTGTGTTGTGGTTGGTGGTGTGGTGTGATGTGTGTTTTGTGTGTGTGTGTGTTGTGATGTAGTCTCCGTGGTCAGACTGATACATTCAGCGTTCAGTCTGTCTTAAGACCAGTCCAGCCAGTATGAAAGGGTTGTCATTTTTTAATTCAAGTATTGATGGTTTATATACTTGTGTATAGAACCGCAGATGTAACTAATTCAAGTCACCTGTTGCATGCTGCTTGACTGCATTGACCGCTATTACAATGATTGAGGATAATGGCAGTGTTTGTTAAAAAGCTGCACAGTGTAATTTACAGCTCGTTAGCTCGCCAGCCATTTTACATTTTAGGTCCTGCACTCTACAGCTCATAGCTCACAACTCTGCCCACACGGTCTGCTTTCTGCCATGTCCATGTGTAGATTTTGCCTGGCTAATTGTGGTCCGACCGCACCGTTAGTTCGAGAATCATCTGATTTGACTGCTTGAGAGAGAGTCTGAACATGGCACTGAATGTGCAGCTCCAATTCCATTATCTTAACAGGATGTCTTGCACTGTAGTGCTCCTGTCTTTCTAATAGACCTAAGGAACTCAGAGAGAAAAAGAACACTGATTGGATATTTCTGAGTGTGCAGCCACTGCCATAAACAGCTGGACATGAAATTGACCTGATCCCAGTATTAAGCAAAGTAGTGTTTCCTCTGCCAAGCTTTTATTCCCTACATTAGTAACACATTAATAACACAAAATTATGTTCAAGTGTTAATCAGTTTCTTTTGTGTGAAATGAGATTGCACACCTAGTTCTGTGCTTAGCTATACACATGTACAGCTGTGCATTTGGTTTTACAGTAAGATAAAAAAACAAACAGCTGGAGCTCCCCCTGACACCGGGTAAGAGGACAAACATTAAAAAAGGGGCGCACAAAACGAAAGTTGGCAACATTTAAGAATGGCTTGTTTATCGTCACGACCATGTGGTAAAAATGAATTGATTTATTACAAATATTAGAACACGTAACAACTTGCTGTAATCGATAAAAACAACCACTAGATAGGAAAAAGGTATTTTACAATAACTTGGGAAAGCCGCGGGGCGAGTTTCAAGGAAACACCCGTTACTTTAAAGTAAAATAGCTTCATAGGAGGGCGGCAGGATATGACCTAAAATCAAAATCACCTCTGCCTTGACAAAGATAAATGAACAATAATTATTAATGTTCTAAATCAACTTTTTTTTTAAGCCAAAATGTTTCTAAAAAATCAATATAGCGTAGTATCACAATATTTTCAGTGGCAATACTGTATCGATACACAGACGCCAAATATGGATATTTTATTATATATGCGTTGGTGAGTTTGTCTGCTTGACAATACCATTTTGCAGCATTAAAAATGAAGTGAAATGAACAAACAGAGAAATGTAACTTTTTAGATAAAACAGATGTTGATGAGTTTCCTTTTGGGGACATCATTTGAAATTGGTAAAAATTAGAAGTTGGAAAAAAGGTTATAAATTGCAATATATCGCAGAATATTGCAATATATTTAAAATCGCAGTAATATCGTACCGTGGCTTACGTATTGTGATGATATGGTATCGGGAGGCGTCTGGTGATTCCCGCCCCCAGTGACACACACTCTCAAACTCTGGACCTTCTGCAGCGAGGAACAGACCTTTACATATGTGTCCCTGGTCCAACTGAGCTAACCGGCCAAAGGGACAATGTTTTTATGGAGAAAGTAGGACTATCAGCAGCAAATAAATTATCTAAATTATCATCACGGGAAAAACATGTCTAAAAGTTTCAGAATTTTGATTTTTGATAAATTTTTGATTAATCGTCTAGCTCTACTACATAGTGTTGCTTTAAAAGCTAATGTAACAGGAAGCATTTAAGGAGCATATTTTGTCTGTATGTAGTAGGAGAACATGCATTATACATGAATGAATACATTCATGCTTCTCAGGGTCATAACTCCCCACATCCATTACATGTTGCGTGTACGTGTGCATGCGTGTGTTCTGCAGAGGGTACTATGTGTATTTATGTAAATATACATATATAATATATGTGTGTGCATATAGTTTAGTTACTTGTGTCTGTGCACCAAGGTGAAACCTTTACTTTTAGGTCACCCGACCACAGTGGCTGGGGGATCATTGGTCAATAAAAAAAATACAAATAAATTGTTGTAAACCTGAGGATATTAATATAAATATTGATTTGTATTTTCCCCCCAAAAAATACAAAACGGTGAAATATAATTCTTTTCCTAACATCATATGTTTGCTATTGTCTTCTTTAATTTGTGATGTCTGTGAACATTGTCGAATTACCGGCTTTAAGCAGGGTGCAAAACACAATGTCATAGAACAATGTAATAGATCAGAAAAATGATCTCGCACCGTTTTTCATAAACCGTACTGGACCACGGCACTATGTCACAGTAAAACTAAACTTGAGTGACGTCTCCTTTTGAAACATGAGTCTTCTGAAGTTTGAATGTAGGCATTTTGTCATTATTTTTTTTATTTGATTGTTTGTATGAAATAAGCTTTCATACGGAATGCTGTGTGAACTAGCCCGACCCTCCGACGCAGCGCTGTGGGTGAAGGTCTGGCAATGCGAGACTAGAAAGTGGCTAACCCCTGCGCAAAAAGTTGCTAGAAGTTGCTAACTGATGCTGAGTTGCATTTACGAAGGATTGTGCAATGGTTGTAATATGAACATTGATGTTTCAGGGGCATTTTTGCAACACCGTGTACTTAAATGATGTCTGAATCATCAAATTCTCTTTTTGTTTCCCTTGTTTTGTCTCTTTTGCACAGATTAGTCAGCGCCGTGTAGATATGTAATGTCTGAAACACCTTTACATTAATCCACCCACTTACTGGCTGTGCTTTGAAATATCTTTTTCTGTCATAGATTGTCTCGAGTGCTGAAATCCATTTAATCAACAAAGCTTTTGTGTGTGAAGTGGCTGCTTACAGTGCGACACGACTGATTGAATCTGATTGTGATGATTCAGATATCATTTGAGGACACGGTGTTGCAAAAATGCCCCTCAAACACCCATTTTCACATTACCACCATTGTAAATGCAAACTAGCATCATTTAGCAACTTCTAGCATCTTATTGCGCAGCCTTGTTGGCAACTTTCTAGTCTCGCATTGCCAGACCTCCACAGCCCTGCGTAGGAGGGTCTGGCTAGTCCACAGAGCATTCTGCGATGGAAGAAAAACTTCCTCTGGTTTATTGGTCCGGGGCGGTGCTAAGCGCTGCATGGAGCAAGGGTGCATCGGAAAGGAACTTGTTCTGGTGGAACATGTGTATGTTCAAAGGTTGTTTTAGTCGTGCAACAGAAAACTCTGATTGGACAGATAGTCTAGCTAGCTGTCTGGATTTACCCTGCAGAGACCTGAGGACCAGTAACCATAGTCCTCAGATTGGACAGATGTCTAGCTAGCTGTCTGGATTTACCCTGCAGAGACCTGAGGACCAGGTAACCATAGTCCTCAGATTGGCAGATAGTCTAGCTAGCTGTCTGGATTTACCCTGCAGAGACCTAGGGACCAGGTAACCAGAGTCCTCAGATTGGACAGATAGTCTAGCTAGCTGTCTGGATTTACCCTGCAGAGATCTGAGGACCAGGTAACCATAGTCCTCAGATTGGACAGATAGTCTAGCTAGCTGTCTGGATTTACCCTGCAGAGATTTGAGGACCAGGTAACCATAGTCCTCAGAAATCCACCGGAGGTTAGAACGCCAACACAAAGAAAGCAGAAGGTAACGGACATCCGGCCAAAATGAAGGACTTCTGGACGGCACCGGAGCAATCCCGGAAATGAAACATTGTTGAAATAGACTAGCAACTTTCCAATGAAAATAATTCGAGACCGCAATGTTATAAAGACTCAGAAGAAGAAAGTGCAAACAGGGATACAAGGAGAGATGGATGGACCAGGCGTCGCTAGTCTTTGCAGAGCAGACAGATGGCCCAGACAAAACCATTGTATGCAGAGGTGACAGATGGGTCTGGATGGGATCATGAAATATTTAGCAGTAATAAATGGAAAAGGATGCGCTAGGTTGTGCTCTCTGTCAAACCAAGACTGACTCGACTGTTTTCATTTGCATTCATTAATATTAAGGATAGCACCGGCCTGTTCTGTCATTGGGGCATTCGTCTCTTTGTTCCTCTTCTGTTCCTTCCACATCCTGGCCTCGTAGGTCTCCTGCCAGAACACTGGCCATTAGGTTTTGATGAATGCAACTGACAAATTCTTGAAGAATGGTCTCAGAAAGGCTGTTCAGTCACGGTCCATGATGGGGCTTGAGTTCCAGCTCTCTCCCAGGATAATGCTAAGAGCAAATGCCAGTGTCCTTCAATTTATATTCAATTCAGCTTCATTCATTCAATGCATGACAGAAGTAATCGCAATAGTCTAAACCACACTATAAATTACAAAGACCCAACAATTTTCACAAGAGAATGTATTTATTGCGACAGCGGCAAGGAAAATATTTCTTTTAAGCAAAAATCTCGGACAGAACCTGACTCTTATTGGGCGGCCATCTGACGCTGCTGGTTGTGGAGGGGGCGAGAGAAAAATACAAAAATCAGCAGATGCAACCCAATCCGGTATACGATCCAGTATACATATATGTTTCGTCAAGCATTTTTTTCCCCCACCCGTAGTGGTTACTAGGCAGACAAAATAGAAAAGGAAAACACATGGCGGATGGACAGGCATAGGCAGAGCAGAAGAGGTGGGAAATGAAAATGAGGGAAAAACTGGGAAAGTATGGAATAGATGGAAGGCTCCTTAACTGTTTCAAGTGGTCGGAGTGGGCTAAATACACAATGTGTTGTGTGATTATTGTGTAGACGATCAGATTTCATGCATATATGGCAATCCTATGAATGAAATGCATATACACACACACGCGCACGCACACACACAGACTGATGTAGGCCTAATGTTAACTCTGGCAAAAAAAATAAAAAAAAATACTGCCAGACCAGATTATTAAAATGATCACGGACATCCTGAGGGTAAATGTATTTCTGTGCTGTACTCCGTGTCCTTGTTGCGTATTTGTTGACGATTGAAGGGATGGGTCAGTTAATACTGCCTAAAACGCTAATATCAGTATCTTGAAGTACTGGAGTTTATGCACCGACGCGATACCACGTATTAAAGCCCTATAGAAAATCTACGTTAAAGTAGTTTATTTCTGTTCTTTTTCTGTTATAACTGACTGTCAAACTGGATGATAAAAGAAAGTTCTGTGGCGTTCAGTGTTTGAGAGTTTAACCGGAGCCAGACCGACAACAACAACAGAAATCACATCACATCCATACAGGGAGAGTAGTACACAGCTGCTAAAACATAATAAAATATTGGACACCCTGGTATTGGATCAGTACTCGGTATCGGCCGATACTCAAGTTGAGGAATCAGAATCGGTATCGGGAAGCAAACAATGGTATCGGACCATCTCCAAATAAAACCTGTAGGGTTCCTCAGAGTTAAACATGAAATATGGGTTCCTGTTTTTCCCATGGGAAAAAACTACATTCAGTTTGTCTTGGGTTTTTTAGTTTCCATAGCAACAATGACACTGTGGTTAAACTACAGACTTCCAGTGCTTTCACATGCATGCACTTACCTGTGGAGTTTTCTTGTAAAGTTTTCTTTGTTGTTTTGTAGTGTTTCTCATCGTAATGCGTTATGTACATTCCTATGATCGTGTGTGTGTGTGGCTGTGTGTGTGTGGCTGTGGCTGTGGCTGTGTGTGTGTGTGTGGCTGTGTGTGTGGCTGTTAGAACTGGGAAATGATTTATCAGGTCTGAAATGAGTGTCAAATGGCAATCTCTCCAGTTCTGAATAGCACTGACACACATGTGCGCGCGCACACACCGCAGAAAAATAACGTTCATAGTCTATCAGTCTGCCTCTCTCTATTCAGCTGTCTATTTATATGTCTGTCCACTTCTCTGCCTGCTTTTATGAGCAGTATTAAAGTCCTGTCTGCCTTTCTGTCTGTCCATCTGTTTATCTATTCATCTGCAAGTCGGTCCATCCAAACTGTCGCTCTGTTTATCCACCTGTCTTTCCATCTGTCCGTCTCTGTCCAATTACTGGATCTGGCTGCCAGTCGCATCGCTAAGCTCGCGCAGCGGTAATCACTGTGGCTGCACCATGTAAATCAGACTCAGTTCACAGCACCTCATCCATATCCATACGGCTTATTAACATCTACCTTATCATGTACTTGTGTACATGTACTGTAATCTAGTATGCATTCCGCTTTTCTCCCTTATTGTTTTTACTTGGCTTATTTAAAGGTGCAATATGTAATACTGACAGCTAGTGTTTTTTAAATAGTCAATGCAGTACAATTTCTAAATACTGGAGTGAGTCGTCTCCCCGCCCCCTCTTCCCCAGACTCAAAGTCCAGGGAGGTTGCCAGGCTGAGACCGGAGCATCCATAGTCTCGCTTCGACAGACCCTCCTCCAAAGAGCGGTGAAAGAGCATCCACAACAATGCAGCTGGACGCTTGTCTCCCAGAGCCGGACATTACTTCACAGCGCAGCGGAGTAGCTAACGTTAGCTTCTGCTGGCTATGTTGACGGTCTGCTCATGCAGAGCTCTGGACCCGACTGACAGACGCCACTTCTTTTAGGCGACAGGGTTGATGCAGGAGATTTAGGAAGGGAACAACTCAAGGCAAGGCGATAGAATTAGGCTACATGAAATAAGAATAATAACGGAAGGCTTTGGTAGAAAGGCTTCTACCTAATGAAGAACAGACTAGGTACAGCTTCATCTGAAAGTATAATCGCAGCATGTGTGAGACACCTTTTTGAAGAAAAATATTGTAACCTTGAGAGGTTGAGTGTTGTTCAGGAAGCTTTGTGTTGCACTCATGCAGCCGTACATCGCCTAAACACAGTCACTCACTCATCTCTTTCACCCAAAGTGGAGTCTTTCAAAAGAGCAAATCAATTTAAAATGAATGTAAACCTCAGTCATGAATAGTGATATGATTATGCACCCTGAAAGCAGGAAAAAGACAAAACAATCAATCAATTAAATCAATAATTTTACAATCCATTTTGAGCTGACCTGTTTTTTTCCCATTATTGATGTTTTCAAAATCTAATTTGACCTTTTCGAACATTTAAAAGGTACATTTTACAATAAAGATAAGTTAATTAGTGTGTGTGTGTGTGTGTGTGTGTGTGGTGTTGTGTGTGTGTGTGTGTGTGTGTGTGTGTGTGTGTGTGTGTGTGTGTGTGTGTGTGTGTGTGTGTGTGTGTCACAGAAATAACCGGTGAACAAGGTGCAGCCTCCAATTCTGTTTTGTACCCAAACAGGAGCCGGGAACAGCGGCACGATGTAATCGCATGTCTAAAGAGCAGAAAATATGTTGGCCATGAGACACATGTGCTCTTGATGTAGTTACACCGTGGCCTCTTCAAGCAGCGAGCAATTCCACCATCTCACACACAGTTGTCAGCCAGAAAAGGAGTGCTTTTGAAAAGCTGCTGCCTGCCAACATTATCCCTATTGGAAAGAGCAGTTGGATATAGGATTCTTTTATTTTCTTCTTTTTTTTTTAGATCAATGGTCAGAGTACTAAGCAAGCCGAACATAAACTTAATGATCCACTGGGTAGAGTCGATGTTACACACACACACACACACACCACACACACACACACACACACACACACAACACACACACACAATTTAATGAGAAACTAATATCACACCATTCAAAAAAAAGTGAAGAAAAAGGACAAGCCTACCCAGTACCTCAGATGTCATTTTTCCCTTTAGAAGCTCAAAACCTCACTCTCTTCAAAGTTGTCATAAAATAACCTGGTGGACCATGCCACTTGTCGAAACACCCGCACCCAACTGTTTCCTTGGAGCTTGCTCACAAATAACGTGCATCAACTAGCAATCTGGGGTGAAAATTGTTTCCCATTGGCCGACGAACGGATACTTAAGGTAATGCCAAACATCCGTTCCAGTCTTTTTGTCTTTTATTGCATTTATTGTCTGACTCTTTTAAGTAGAGTATAGAGTAGGCCTAGACCACACTCTATAATTTATAAAGTCCCAACATTTCCCCCAAGTGTATGGTGCAACAGTGCGACCATGCACAGTGGCGAGGAATAACTCCCCTTTTAAAAAGAAACGTGAGCCAGACCCAGGCTCTTGTGTCCGACGGCGCCGGTTGGAGATGTGATGCATCGTGGCAACAACAATCACAGCAAAGAAAGTGGAACGGTGGCTAAAAAATGGAGTTAGTAGTAGGTTTTATACGCTTCTTATATCTGGGTTGCTTTGTCGTTTAAGCAGCATTTTCCTCCATTGAGTCAGCTGGAATAAGCAGGTGCCCCGTTGACAGGCAGCCTCGGCCACAGTGTGTGAATGTGTGTGTGAAAGGTCTTCATCCTGTACGATGTTAAAGCGTTTTGAGTATTCGTTAAGACTAGAAAGGCGCTGTAGAAATCCAGCCCATTTACATTTACTCTGAAATGACAAACATCCCCCGTCACAGGCTGGAGAAAAGGCTTTAGGAAACTAAAGTCTGTTTTAGAGCCAAGAGGAGGCGAAGTCTGGTTTTCTCTCAGAACACTTGAATTACATCACTGACACGTTAACCCTTATTCTGGAAAAGAGGATATTCCGATTAAGCTGTTTACAAGTCAACATTCTACTAATATCACCGTTTACATGCAGCTGTGCAAAACAAGTTTTTTTTTTGTTTTTTAGTACCGGCGGTGGCCGACTTGTTGGACGGTGCAAACGCAGCATCCCTCTTTCATTCCTTAAGCCAGTTTCTTGAAAAGGTCGTCATAGTGATTTGTGCGCATATTTAAAAACCTGTTGATAGCAAAGTCTTTGATAATGTAAAAGTAGCGATTTCTCCTTCTTATTGGACCTGCGGACTTGCAAACTGTTGGCTGGTTGGTTTGTGTACAGCTACCATAGCAACGCACAGAGCTGACCATAAGCCGTAAACAGGCAAGAGGCCGTAAATTGTCAAAAACTGCCGTAAAAACCCACATTGAGACGCATATTCAGAATGTGGTGTATACATTTCCAAAGAATGCTTTGACCACCCGAATAATACCAGAATATCCCACATGTTTTAATTCGAAAATGCTATATTCTGACAAAGAGCTTATTCTGAATATACAACCGGAATATGCTCTTTACATGAGCCGAATCAAATTTGGATCATTGTCATATTTGTTCCCGGTTGACACTCTGGAGATGGACCCCCCCTCATTTATTAATTTTGTTGTTGTTGTTATAATTTTTCCATTATTAATATTATATTTTTTTTTTTCTCGCTCCAATTGCTTGGTGACACTAGTATTATAGTTTTCTTTTCCATCTAATAACGTCAATTGCCATAGAGGATATTATTGTTGTCCGTGATGTAGTTTTGTGCAATTTGTGTGTCTGTCAGATGTTGTCTACCAACACAATGGAAATAAAGTTGCATAAAAAGAAGGGCCTACCCCAGCTTTAAGAGCTTCCCTTTGACACAGGCTTGATACAAAGACTTTATCTTCTGAATGGTGTCAAATTCAGCGAACATGAAGGGCAAAAAGCCCCCTGTTCTTTCTGTCTTTGGAACCATTTATTTTCATTTTCCTCACATGTTGGGGCTTAAACACTGATATTGGTGTTTTGTATTGGAAAAAGAAATCAATCATCAATAAATCATAAATGGAAAAAAGACTACAGTTGTGTTATGTTAAGGGATTTTTCAAACACAGTTGATCAAACTAGCGATGCCTTTGATTAGATAGATAGATAGATAGATAGATAGATAGATAGATAGATAGATAGATAGATAGATAGATAGATAGATAGATAGATAGATAGATATTGTTCCAAAAAAAGTTGGAAATTATGGTGTTAAAGCAGCAAAATCATTTGCACAGAATATAAATAGAAATGAATTACTAGGATACAATTACATACATGAAATATACATGAAAGAATAATAGCAATGAAATATAAGAACACATATTTGAATATACTGTATACATTGAGCAGTATTTATGTGTTAAGACATATTTGGTGTCATCTGGTGATGATGTGATGCGAAAGGAACAGGGCAGGAAGGTCTTCATTTTTCCGTCTCATTGTAAGAAATAAGTTATTACCTGTTGTGGCAGAGTGACAAACATGTGAGTTATGACTCAATTTTAAAATTGGAACAAATTAGAGCCTCATGTCCATTATCACAATGGATAGGTGCGAAGTGACACCTTGTGGCTCAGCGTATGAGAAGGAACAACAAAGCCCAGGTGTGAAGGGAACTAATGGAGCAGACATTGTTAGGTAAAGAATAGACGATAATAGAGGAGTAAATTAAAGGCTGCAGAGGTTGTGTTCTGTTACACGCAGACTTTGCCCTGTAATGGAGGGAAAGGGTTAGTGGGGAAATAGATTCAGGTTTGCTGGGTAACTTGATGGAGGCTGTGGACCGCTGATCTTTCTTTAGATAAGACGGGATGAGGTTTGGGACTTTCAATGACTGCACCAGAGTGGCTGCATCATGTCAGAGCAGACAAAGTGAGGGCAGAGAAAGTTATTAAAATGCTTGGAATCATCAGCTAATGACTGCGGATGTTTCACATCGTCTGCAGGTTCCCTAAAGACGCGGTCCCTGCACCCAACTGTGTGATCGTGTGGCGATAAACAAATTTGGAAAAACCAAATTTTTATGAACTTGGATTTTCTGTTTCTGCTTCAGTGTTTCTAATATTTTAGAAGAAGGCGAACAATGATCAGCTGACAGACAGCGAGTGACGGAGAGAGAGAGAGATGATGATGTCACACAGACGATCAGCGATGTGTGCCCAGAGCGGCTCATGGATCTGAAAGTTATCTTAAATCATATCGAAGTCATGTTGCAATTTCAGGCTAGTAAATGCTCGTGATCACCTGAAGTGAACCCAACTCTAGCTCACTTGGACGAGAACCGAGACCCCCATTTTTAAGCGGGCCAGAGTGTTTGATCCGCACCAGGGTTCAGATGAGATTTCACACCAGTCCAAAAGAACCGGACTATCCGACCAATCGCTCCAGGGTTTGTTTTAAATGGACCGAATGAGGCGGGTATGGAAGTTTAAAGAGGACAGGGGGGGGGCTCTGTCAGACTGAAGCAGCCCTTTCCCCAGTGTGTTTGTTGCTGCCGCTTTCTTTCTAATGTGCTTTTTCTTTTAAGAATGGAGGTCTGGTAGTCTGCGTTTCAGGCTAATAGATACTGATGTTCAGCTGGCAACGGGCAACATAAAAGACGATCCAAGAAGCTTTTAAAGGCAGCCTACACCATATATTCTCTTTGAAGATGCTGCTCATAGTGATGAACTGAGGGAGCATCTTTTCTTTCTTTCAGCTCATTGTTTTGCTCGTCGGGCTCATTAACCTCCTCTCCAGCCGTATTAGGCAACTGTTTTAAGCACAAACGCTAAAAGAAGAATTTGTATTCAACTCTTTTATCCAGAACCAAGAATTGAAATGAAAGTGTATGTTGCTCTGTCTGTTATTTGTGTTAACATGCAACTGTTGCTAAAAAGTACACCATAACGTCTTTTATAGAGCTAAAACAGGCCTATTTTGTTGCCCAAAAGTGACAGAAAATAAAATCAATGAATGCAGCTTTAAAGAGAGTGTGTCACTCCTACCATGAGCATTACTGTACTTATACTTGGTCGACAGTTTGTAGCTCTTACAACGTTCCTGAGAGGCTTTTCTGGCCTGATTCCAGTCAGGTGATAATTACTCCCCAACCGTGTACAGCACTTCCTCCAGCCTCCATAAATAAAACGGTTATTTTTAGGAATTTGGTTAGACACAGTTATGTTTAGATGTATAGTTGATTAGATTTCATGATAATGAATTTGACGTGTTCTTTATTGCACTGTGTGAGAGCTGACTTTAGGATAAGGAAAGTCCCATAACTGTTGACATATTTACAATACACAGCGTAACTGAAGAAGAAATACAAAGAAAAATACACACGTAGCTAGACAAGGGCGTAGCTCAAAATTCTGGGTCCTGTAGAAAGGGATTCTCTACAGAACCCCTCCCCGCATCCACAGCTAATCATTCTAGCATCTTTTTGGGACCTGCTCACATGAGGGCCCGCACTCAATCCCATTTCCACCCCCACTCCGACACCCCAACTACACTTATAGTAGAGAGATGGACAGCCAAGACAAAGAAAGATGTTTGGTGATATGCTCGGGTCCAGATCTTAATTGGCAGCACACTGTAGGGCTGCTCGATTTTGGGAAAAATCATAATCACGATTATTTTGGTCAATATTGAAATCAGATTATGTAACACGATTATTTCACATGACTTTGGAAACGTTTTGCATTTATTAAAAAGACCCTTTCAACATTTCTTAAAACATTGAACATTTATTGTACTTTTGAACTTTAAAATAAATATAAATAAAATTTCAAATCAAAGTATAAAATATTTATTCCCTGTATTTACTTCCACAATCTCTTTAAAACAAGTAGGCACATTTTGGCAAAATATAAACAATTCCAGCAACTCAATCCACGAATATAAAAGCGGGCCCATCATCAGGCCCCGGCATTAACAGCTAATAAGTTAACTAGACAAAACAAATTATTTAATCACCTGTTAGTAGGGTTGCTAAAATAATCCTTAAATGTTTCTAGCCAGAAACACCAATCTGTTACATATTCTGGTTTAAGAGATGAACGCAAGCAGGTGACAATGTTTCCACTTGTACTAAAGACCCTCTCTGAAGAGGAACTTGGACTACAGACCCTCTCTGAAGAGGAACTTGGACTACAGACCCTCTCTGAAGAGGAACTTGGACTACAGACCCTCTCTGAAGAGGAACTTGGACTACAGACCCTCTCTGAAGAGGAACTTGGACTAAAGACCCTCTCTGAAGAGGAACTTGGACTACAGACCCTCTCTGAAGAGGAACTTGGACTACAGACCCTCTCTGAAGAGGAACTTGTAGCTGGAATGCAGAGGTATTTTCTTGCCAGTTTTGAAAGCCGAGGGTATATCCTCTGGGATTTGTTATGGATGTCTGGGTTACGGAGGATGTTGAGGGAGTGGATTGCCGTTTCTGTTTCTTTATTAAATGGTCATAGGTCACTCTGTGTTTAATTTTCAAGTGGTTAAACAATTCGTGGTGTTCCTACTTGCAGCCACTACCATGAGCAACCTTGCACGTACATGTTTCTGCTCGTCGTCGAGTCCCTCAGCCAAACTGTTCCCAGACAATGGAGTTGGGTTTGCTTTTTTTTTGCTTACCAACTGCTGTGGCTGCCCCCTTCTGCCATCTTTACTCTCGCTAAGTTTTTAAATCCAGCGGGTAACATGCACGCGACCTGCCTCCCTGACAGTGTAGGCTGAAGCGTTGGCTTCGGAGGGGCGGATGTGCGCATGACGTGTGTGCGCGCGCGCCATTCAGAACACACAAGGAAATTACAAAAAAGAACATGGCAAAATAATCGTTTTCCTCGATTGTACTATTTTGGTAATCGTTGGGAGCCGAAATCGAAACCGAAACCGAAATTCAATTAATTGCACAGCCCTAGCACACTGATTCTGGTTTTGCGACAGGATAGTAGACTGATGTATAAAAGAGTTCTAAGCCTGTTGTATCTAAGCGAAGGGACTCTAAATGGCCTGTTAGAAGGCATACGTTGGTACTCCATACTTGTAAAACATGCATGGCGTCAGAAGAGATGCTGTTAGCAAGTCTGAGCATGCTCTACTTGTGGAGAGGTGGTTTTATTTTCAGCAGAATGATAGGACATGCTTGACTTAACCAAAACTCATTTCATATACTCACAAAAAATCTTACGTTGCCCAAAGTATCACATTACATTATGCAAATCATCTCCTTCCGAACGACAGCTCAGGCTTTCTAATAGCTAGAGATGACGTGAATCAACTCATTTAGGCGACAAAACAAAAGCATCCGATCAGACCGTTTTGTACTAATTAACTCATCTCAAAACAAAAGAACTCAGAGTTGATCAGAAAAATCCCCAGTGCACATGCCACAGGATGATGGGAACAGTCAACTGAAGTTATGTTTTTGGTATTTGTTGGCTATTATAAAGTTTTTGACAGATTTTTAAACTAAAGACATTGCATGGAAGACCCTGCACAGAGGAACATCTGATTATGTGTATATTATGTATATCTTCAGGGCCTGAGGTTAACTTGTTGGCCACCAGCGACGGAGGAAGGTAGATTTTAAAACCCGCTAGTCGCACAGGCTCTATACCCGCCAACTATGTATTTTTGTTTTTGCCTCATACAGCTAAAATACAGGAAATGCACGAGCATCGATCCTGAACTCGTTAAGAAAGCACATTTGAAGTGCTCTCAACTTAATAACTAATCAATATGAACACATTTCTCAATTTCTACAGGTCTTGTCTACTTCTGTCGTAAAACAGAAAAAAATCTAGAGAATGCAATATCTGGAAAGAATTGCGGTGTGAACGCTGTATGTTGAAAGGCTGACGCTTGATTGCTGGCTTGAATGTATAAGAAGAAGGGTTTGGGTTTAGTTAGTATGAATGTCAGTGAAAATAATACCCTAATGTTTGTGTAATATTTTAATTGTTTTTAGAAAATACTGACACTTCACTGGTGTGAATTTGTTAAGTATGTGAAGTGGGTTTAGTTGAAAAAAAGTAGGAATGGCTTTAATAGTATGAGTATTAGAATGTCAATGAAAAGTTGAATAATAACAATAAAGTTTGAAAGATTTTGAATGTATTATTTTAGTAGAAGGAGTAGAATCGTCACCAACTGTCCACTGGGAACTAAAACGTCTTCTTACTTTTTGTTACAGCTTCCTGTATTTTTGTTGGTTGCCTGATTCAGCCGGCCTCTTCCCAGTCAGTTTTGAGCCCAAATCCAAGGAAATGTCGGACTTGGTTAAATGTGAAAGAACAGTGGCAAAAAACGGCTAATGAATCCCTTTATTCTCATTGGCTATCTGCCAACATGGACAGTAGATAGTCGGTCAGTTTCGCCAAGTCACGGTAAGAGTTCACCTGGATTTGGCGCGTGGACGGGGGTTTTCAGTTTCAGGCCCTGATGGTCTTTGTGAATCTTGAGGTGTATTGAGGAATTCAAAACATTTAGTGTGATAAAGCACGAGTGGAAAGCATCACAAACCACATTGAGTAGAAATCCAATCAGTGTTGTTGCAGATATTTTCTAGTTAGTTGGAAGTCGCACCACTGCTCCTAGTGCCGGGGGTGTTGAACAGTCATTTTAATCCCACGTGACGAACGGAGATAAATGCATGTCACTGTAAATGGGATAAAACGGGATGATGTAAGGATGAGAGAGAGAGAGAGACATACATGTTAAATATGATGCATATACCTTGGAGCACAAAGAACAGTGTGCACTGCGTACATAGTTGGAGGTGGACAATCTTTGAAGCTGATCCAAAGTGAAGAGGGGAAGAGGATTGTGGGAGCCGGTGTGTGTTGTGGAACAGAGATGACATCCCCACGAACCACGCGCCAAGCCGTGCTGCGTGTCGCCCACACGTTAATGGCAATGCATCAGTTGGGGCTCTCCGTTCCTTCTGTCCCTTTCTTTTCCATCCCATTTCCTTTTCTCCTTGCCTCCTCCCCCTCCCCATTATTAGCCCTCCTTAGCTTTCTGCTCCTGCTGTTTGTTCCTTTGTCAGGAGGCTGTAATGTAACAGAAGTGTGGTTTCTTTGACCTCTCGGGGGACAAACACAGCAGGATCCCCCATGAATTGAGCTGCCTTTATTTGTCCTTTTGCCTGTTTGAATGCATTGTTAAAATTTTAAAAAGTTGACATATGGCATAGAGGATGTGATGAAGGCTAATAGCCAGTAATGTTATGGATTCTGCATCTTTGTGTTTACTTTCAAAAGCTTATAGTATGCAGCTTTATATACCTCTACCTTATCAGGCAGGTAAAGATAAGTGAAATAAAAGCTGAATGCTGATGAAATCAGTTTGTGGATTCATACCACCACATTTAAACAGTTAGCTCAATATTGGCCCTGATACTGACCTCATTAAGCGGATTGAGATATGATGTGATCGATACTTTCCGTCATCTTTATGTCATTATAAAGAAAAATCTGTTTTAAATGTAGTTGGATAATCCAGTCGTGGTGGCAGCAGTTGTTAGTGCCACATCAATACATGTCGTCATATTATCTTACATGAAAAGAATTCTAATGAGTTCCATGTACACAGGTTGCTTATTTGGGAAGAAGACAGCTCTGAATTGGTAGAGAGTTTAGGTACTGCATTATTCCTATTTCTACTATCTGTTGGGCCTTTAGATGGGATGCACACACTGGAAAAGAAATTAATGGAATTGTATGAGAGGGCCACCTAGAGTTGTGGCAGGCGGTTTATTTTTAGCGTTGTTTGTCGAAAATACTATAATAGTCTGTTAGCATATTGTACTATAAGTGTTCTGAAAAAATAAAAATCAACTTCTGCACATCCTTGTTTTCAGAGGGAGAGAGGGAGGGAAGGAGAGAGAGAGAGAGGGAGAGAGACATATGATGAATTGTTTTTGCTCTCTACCCATGCAGCTTTAAGAAATACTTATTGGTTCATTGGGTTTATAAAAAAAAAAAAAAGAAATGGTAATTTGGCGATGGTGACAGGCAAAGTAAGTTGATGGTTTCCCGTCATGTTTCTGTCCAGGTGCTCAGGTTTATTGGTCTGGAGGCTGTTGAATTTACAGGTCTGGAATACATTTACGATAAAACTGGTTAGGGTCTTCATATGCAATCAAATCTTAAAAATGTCAGTAGCTCCAGTAGCTTTCCAGTTTTTTTTTTTTTTTACAACCACCAGCACATACTACCATACCACAGACGGATCAGACAGTCGGCGCAGGAGGAGGGGCAGGGCAACAATAGTGTCTCCATGTCAACCAAACGTGTGTGCGTGTGTGTGTGCGTGTGTGCGTGCGCTGGGTGTACATGTGGAAAACTGAGTCACGACATAAGGCCTGAAATAGAACAAAGACAAACTTCTGTAGGTTATCGCCTACATGTATGTGGTCACACACACACACACACACACACACACACACACACACACACACACACACACACACACACACACACACACACACACACACACACACACTTACTTACAGACAACAAAAAGCACATAGTAGATGAAAGCAGCCTATAGGTTAATTGTGATAGCGGAGGATTGACATGTGGAAAAGACATTCTGAATTTCAACCTATTTGTAGATTTTGTGAATATACTTTTCCGTGTAACATGCTTCTACACTGTGAGTCCAATTTGTAGTTGTTACTAACTGCAACTGTTTATCATTCCAACTGCTATAATTATGAATCACATTTCTCTATATTTTTATCAGTGTGTGTCCAAACCGGCAGTTTGGGTACAGCCTGGGTCTGTCCCAAGTTTCTGCCTAAAAGGACATTTTTCCTTGTCACTGTTGCACCAAATGCTTGCTCTTGGGAAATTGTTGGGTCTTTGTAAATTATAGAGTGTGGTCTAGAACCACTCTATCTGTAAAGTGTATTGATGCTATGATTCGATACTATGCATAACATTTAATTGAAAATACAGTAAATCTCTGAATTGAGAAACAAACTAATTTTGACTACAGCTATCGATTATCGACTTCAAAATCCGATATTCCGATATATTGTCCGAGATATATTTAAAAAAATAAATCCAGAAATGCGTAAGAAAACAGATTTCCCTAACATTAATTATTTGTAGATATTTGAGTTCTCACTAAAACAATATGATAATGCAGTTTAAAAATAAAACTTGTTTCGCAACAGAACAGAGGAACATTAAAATATATTAAAGTTCTGAGAAATAAAATGTATAAAAATACAAACTTAAGATATAAAACTTAAAATCCGTTTGAATTCTCCTCCTTCAGTTCACAATTTTGCGGGAACCAATCACAAGCTGACCAACGCTCAGCCTCACCTCTATGGAGCTTGGCCTGGTCTGGGGGTAGGCAGACTGGTAGCTGTCTCCGTTATCTCTGTTTTTACCTCCACCAAAGAAGGTCATGTTGTTTGGCTCAGCTCGTCTGTTGGTTTGTTTGTCTGCAGGATAACAGGAAACTACCTGCCCGATCTTCATTAAAATGGTGAAAGGGGGTAGCATGGAAAGAACTCACCGATACACAAAGTATTTTTCGTGTTTATTTGCATTGCGAGATAGGGCATTTGTTCTGCTTTGATGTGATGTTGGATTATAATAAAATGAGTTCCCTACTGGAAATAACTGATGCCCGGCAGCACGCACTCTGAAAGTTTCAAGAAGACCATTAACATCTAATGCATCAAACAACTGGATCTGGCCCGGAACACTCGCAGGAACAAAACCAGTCTGTATTGTTTTGACTTCTTTATGAAGTGACTTTTCCACGTTGTTGAGAATGAATCTTGTGTTTTGGGTGTTATTATCATACAGCCATGTGTCTGTGTGTGTTTGTTTTCTGGTGTTTAGCACAGACTCGACACCCGCCCGCCTGCTCTTATCCCCGGCTCTCTGGAGCTTCGTGCACCCCCGTTGCCTGGCAAAGACGCCGGTGTTGGCAGCACAGAGGGTCCACAGGGGCCGCCGGCAGACAAGAACCTCATTTCTAGGTTCATAAAATGTACCTCAATTCCAAATATGTAGGATATTACTACTCCTGCCTACACCCGGTTAAAACACATTTGGTCTTTGCAAACAGATAATATCACGTGATGATTTGCATATAGAGCGGCGAAGTGAGAGCCAATCACAATGAAATGTAAAGAGTTGGTCGTCCTGATTCTACCTGATTCTCGGGGCTCTCCGTATCCCGCTCTTTCTCACGGTTCTGTTTATGTGTTACAGATAGCTGGGTGGATGGTGTTGGCATGGTGTGAGAGCAAAGCATTAACAAACATACATTTGTGTTGTGTGTGTGTGTGTGTGTTGGTGGTGTGTGTGTGTGTGTGTGTGGTGTGTGTGTGTGTGTGTGTTGTGTGTGGTTTGTGTGTGTGTGTGTGTGTGTGTGTGTGTGTGTGTGTGTGTTGTTGTGTGTCGGTATGGAGACCACTCTATTGGGAGTGGATAGATGACGCTAACTAGTCAAATACATACATCCCACTGGTGGGAACGTCTCGTTGGATTAGTTAAGGAGGCTTGGCAAGACTTAGACTTGACTTAGACTTCTCTTTATTTATCCTTTTGGGATGACTCCCGCAAGGAAATTGAAAATTCCAGCACCAGTTTGAGCAAGAAAGAACAATTAAAAAATAGATTAAAAAGAAAAGAAAAGACAGTATAAAGACAACAAATAACATAATTATATAACACAATAGAACATTTGTCAAATAAAACAAACAAAACCATAAATATATTAAAGTGTCAGTGTTGAGTCCAGTTTTGAAGTGGCAAGAACTGGGGGGGGGTTGTAATGTATTTTCTGTAATGTATTTTCTGTGAGTGCAAACTTTTTTTTTTTAAATGTCTAAAAATTAAGAATCTCATCTAAATTTAGTTTTTAATACTTTCATAATATTTTATGAAATAACCTGTGTGCCTATCATGTGATATTCCATCCTAAAATTAATTTATCTTCTGCTTTAACATTTGCAGTTTTCATTTCAAGATCCCTTTGGTGTAAAGGTGCTCAAAGCGTTGTTGGGTGACGTTACTTCTTGTTGACGTCCAAACAAAAAAAAGACTAGCTTGCCCCTCCCTCCTCCTAATCCAG
>NC_045737.1:36537839-36544028 GCF_008692095.1 Etheostoma spectabile | reverse complement strand
TGGCACGCTGGAACAATGGTTGTGTATGCTTCGTGGTGCAGGTTGGCACAGTTTGATTTTGTTGGCGTTTGTAGACCTTGGGCTGGCCACAGACCACGTTTTTTACAGTGTGTTCTGGGGACAGGCAGCCAGCAGATAGCGAGGAGATGTTGTTTTTTACAGTGTGTTCTGGGGACAGGCAGCCAGCAGATAGCGAGGAGATGTTGTTTTTTACAGTGTGTTCTGGGGACAGGCAGCCAGCAGATAGCGAGGAGATGTTGTTTTTTACAGTGTGTTCTGGGGACAGGCAGCCAGCAGATAGCGAGGAGATGTTGTTTTTTACAGTGTGTTCTGGGGACAGGCAGCCAGCAGATAGCGAGGAGATGTTGTTTTTTACAGTGTGTTCTGGGGACAGGCAGCCAGCAGATAGCGAGGAGATGTTGTTTTTTACAGTGTGTTCTGGGGACAGGCAGCCAGCAGATAGCGAGGAGATGT
This sequence comes from Etheostoma spectabile, assembly GCF_008692095.1. Classification (NCBI taxonomy): domain Eukaryota; kingdom Metazoa; phylum Chordata; class Actinopteri; order Perciformes; family Percidae; genus Etheostoma; species Etheostoma spectabile. Next base: position 36,543,554 of record NC_045737.1, on the reverse strand, counting down.
TGTTTTTTACAGTGTGTCTGGGAGGCAGCCAGCAGATAGCGAGGAGATGTTGTTTTTTACAGTGTGTTCTGGGGACAGGCAGCCAGCAGATAGCGAGGAGATGTTGTTTTTTACAGTGTGTTCTGGGGACAGGCAGCCAGCAGATAGCGAGGAGATGTTTGCTGTAATGTGACAAAAAATGTTGTAGCCTAAAACACGCGGGGCATTGCTTAGAACGCCTTTAATGACGTCCAGCTCAGAGTACAGCAGCAGGAGCTCTGATTGGCCACTGATTAGGAAGAATAACTTTAAAAGACTCTAAAGATCAATTGTGACTCAAGAAGAGAATACGGAAATAGAATTGTTAATTTTGTTAAATTGAATGACCAGCGATTTAACTATATAATATACTGTGTATGAATCAGAATCCGCTTTATTCGCCAGGTATGAGGACACATACGAGGAATTGACTTAGGTTGGAGCAAGCCTCAGTATATACATATAACTGTATGTATATGAATGTTATATACTGTTTATGTATGTATATACAGTAATACTGTATGATATGAATGTATATTACTGTTTATATGTAGTATACAGATATACTGTCTGTAGATGTATATATACGTTTATGTAGTATATACAGTATATCTGTATGTCTATGAATGTTAATACTGTATATGTATTATATACGTTTATGTAGTTATAATGATATACTGTTATTATGTTACAGTATATACTGTATGTATATGTGTATATATACGTTATATGTATGTATTACAGTATATACTGTCTGTATATGTATTATACTGTTTATGTATTACAGTATATACGTATGTCATGAATGTATATATACTGTTGTATGTGTATATACAGTATATTGTGTGTATATGTACATATGTGTGTACTGTATATGTGTATATATACAGTATGTGTATATTGTACAGTATATCTATCTTACTATCTATCTTTATCTATCTATCTTTCAATTTTAAGTTTCAGTGCATAATTTTTGTACATCCATAAATGTGGAAAAGTGGCACATAAGTGTACTCCTAATTCAAAATGGCTAACTGTCATCTGAATTTTGCCAACATCACTTTCATTTGCCTCCCTCTTTAGGGATTGAGATTTGACAAGGGGAATGGGGAAGAGACAAAATTTCTTTGAAGCATGACGACGGATGTGCCGGCTGAAATGGAGCCTGTTTCACAGCTGCATCTTCTGAGATAACTTACCAAAGACGGAAATGAGACAATGTGGTGCAGGAGGACCAAAGTTAATTTAGGTTCCTGTTGTTGTGTGTTTCTTTATTTGTGTTGCATATGAGTGACTGGCAAGGAGGCACGTATTCAAACATAAAGTGGGGATAAGTAACTCAAAATAAGCTCCAAATATAACAAATGAGACACATTGGAGAGGAAGGGTCTGCTTGTGGTGCTTGTTGTACTTGTTGGATGAGTTCCTCCCTGTCGTACCTGGGCTGCAGGAGCTCAGAAGTCCGACCCAGTGAATCCCTTCATCGTTTTGGATTTTCTCATTCTCATCGCTCCCTGTCTTGTTCATCTGTAACCCCCAGAATTATTTTGTTTTCCTTAAGTGCATTATCTGTGTGATTGTTGTGTTTGTGAGCTACGAGGAGGCGTGTATCCATGTTGGGGCTCTCTCTGGTCTTTCCTTGACGATGAATTGGCGCATGAGGGGTTGACGACTTTTAACTTGAGAATCTTAACCCAACAAACATTACCACGGCTACAATTAACTAGAGCAGAAACGGGACACAGTGAGGAGAGGAGTGTGCATTACACGATTTAAAATGTAGTGCCAGCCATGAGAGCAATTATCTCCAGCTGTAACGACGCAGAGTGCTACAGAGTACGTTGCTCTTGGGGGAATACTAGATTGTGGGGCTTTATCAATTAAAGAGAGTGGTCTCGACCTACTCTATCTGCAGAGTTTCTCGAGATCTTTTATGATTTGATACTATAATAAAATTGAAATTGAGTAAGTGTAATTGCAAGCGGGCCCTTTGACTTTCTAGGGAAGTGAGTAGCCTGTAATGAAATCAGAACTAAGAGGTTAGCTGGGAACTCATGATGGACACAGGTGTGAGCGCCAAGTTTCTTGCTGTAAGCTTGTGTTGGATCACTGAAACACATTTAAAACCAAGTGTGTAAACGGCCTGAAGTTTCACAGTAGAACAGACAAACCAGTTCCAGGCCTTTTGAACCACGTTTGATGATAATGGTTTTGCAGTGGCGTAACGAGCCAACACCGGCCCTTAAAAGGATTATCAAGGCAGGCCCCCCTACTACAACGCGTGAAACGACGCCGTGTCCACGAGTAGCTACCATGAATAGGACAGGATAGGATCCTAGAGACACAGCATTTGAGATGAGATGATGACAATATCAGGAGTACCCTAAGCACACCACTACAAACCCCAAAACGCGGCTAATGCGCACCATAACACATGAAAACACACTAGGCCTCCCTCCAGGACTTTGCAGCCTTTTATGAGAGTGAGAATTTTGTAAAAATTGCAATATAAGTGCGGGGTTTTTTTGTATGTTTTGTATGTTCGTTACAATGAAGTTGCAGAAGACAGTGAAAGGTGCAAAAAAGAAGTTGAGGGTTTTTTGTTAGTTCTTTAAAATAAAACGACCGTTCTTCTCACTTGGTCAGTGGCTCCCAGAGTGCACGTGGGACTGCTGTGATTGTCGCGAGTAGGCTAATGGAAATGTGATAGGGGGCCCATCTGGCAATCAAGTCTTCCAGTCATGCGGGTCCCTGATTGGTCGGGACCTCGTACCCTGCCTATGATAATTACGGTCTGTTGTTTTGCAAAAGTCTTTGATTTTTATAAGAGCCACTCACTTATGTCCCCGTTTGAAAGTGCTTTCATATACTGATTGTGCGTCCTCTCTCCAACCGCTCTACTGTAGTGTTACACACACATACATGCTTGCTCCTCAGTGTCTTGCAGGAAAGCAATATATTTTGACTTTGCCCTTTGGATTTACCGTCTTAGGTGTGTGTTGTCTCCAGTCTTCTGGGCGTCAGTCATTAAAGTGGAGACACGTGACGCTGCTGCAGCTCAATAAGCTCCAGGGCAGTTAACAGATTTCAATTTGTCAATATTTAAGATTTACAGTCTACTTTTAGAAGCTGCTCGTTTCGTAAATGCTTGTCAATTTACTAGACATCAGAATCTCTTCATTTCGTTCAGTATTTATCGTCCTGCATGAGAAGTCACACAACCCAACATGAACAGAATAACATCAGTTACAAAAAGAACTCAGATAGCAGTAAAATAAGTGATAGTGGTAACCAAATACTAAATAAAACTCGACTGACGTTTCACAATTCTAAAACACTGGATCCTACCATCTGCTTAAGGAATAGTTTGGTATTTTTGGAAAGACGCTTTCTCTCTATCTGGCACAAAGACTAGAAGACGGGAGAAAGGCGAGCCTTGCTCTGTCCAAAAGTAAAAAAATTGGCAACCAGCACTCTGAACTTGAAACTTAAAATCATGTTAATTAGTCATTTATTTGATCCATACAAAACCAACATGCACAGATAAACAAACTGGTTTTTGACTTGTTTCCTCTGGTTCAGTTGTTATGCTAAACTAACTGGCGCTGGCTTAAGGAACATGTAAGAGGCTAAAAATGCGCTTGCCCTGTTGAAGCCTGCGGGTGCTAACGCTAGCAGGAGGATAACACGGTGCAGGCAGCACCGATTGGTTTCATTTTCTCTCTACTGACAGCACCTCAAATATACAAACAACAGAACTATGTGCTGAAATTGACGGAATTCTCCTTAACATTGGAGACGCAATTTAGATTCTTTTTTGATACTGACTGTTAACCCCAAATTCCACCGGGTACATAACTGCTGCGATCGGCTCCGTGCACCGCCGTCGATCAATACCCACCAGGTGAGTTTGTTGCGGTTGTCAGCTACCATCCTGTTGCCTGAACACTACTGGGGCGTCTGGTTAGACACCTCATTGCAATTATGCCATAAGGCATGTGTAAGTTAGCAATTGAACTATCAAAGCTTTTTTTTTACATAGTACTTATATACATAGTTTTATTGTCACATACATGTAGTGAAATTCATTCTCTGCATTTAACCTATCCCTCAAGTGAGCAGTGGGGGGCCATTTACAGCGCCCGGGGCCAACGCAGATCTGAGCCTGTGACTTGATCAGGGCACTTGTGAAGAAGCTAGTAATCGTTATTGTGAAATGGCTTGTAATCGTTATGTGCATGTGTGTCAGCACAAGTAGAAAAGGATGTCTGTTCACGCAGCAATACACTTCATTTACTCTTTCTAGAGCTTTCTGGGAGCTGTGGGTCATACTATGTGGGGGTAAAAGAAATGACTATTGATCTACAACTGCTTTCTGAACAATACAGTATACACACACCACACACACACACACCACACACACACACACACACAGCAGCATTTAGGTTTTCTAGTTGGCTGTGTCCTGTGAGCAGCCGGGTTCCATTGATTTTTAAGCCTCTGTGGTTGCAACACATGACCAGAAGGTGATAAAAGGGCAACCAATGTGCTGTTGCACGTCTGAAACACTTCTTTCCACTACCCTTCCTCCTCTTTTCACCCCATCTTCCCATCCATCCACACTAGTATCCCCCCCCTCCACCCCCTGCCTGCTTGCTAAGGTTGGAAACTTTTGCATCGAACCAACATCATACCGATACTGGTACCTGCAATTCTGTTCCAGATATCCAACGGTACTTTTTTCATGACTTTCCCTCTGTAAATACAACAAAAATTATTTACGTTGAAAAATAATTCCAACCTATTTATCCTATTACTTAGAATTTTATTTATTTATTAGAATAATTTAAACTGACAGAAACTAAATAAAATAAAAAACCTCCCTCTCTCGTCCAAATCCCTCCCTACAACGAAAATTGGATGTATATTATTATATTTTAGCAGTGTTATTTTCATGACAGTTTTTAAATGTGCATTAATGTTTCATGTAAGCACTTTATTTGCCTTGTTGCTAAAAGTGCTGTAGAATGAAGTTGCCTTTCCTTACAACCTCAGCCTGTAAGTCACTAAGTCACAAAAAACCTGTTGTGCCTGCTTGTCTCAGAGGAAGTGTGGCGCCAAAAGCACTGCGACTGCTTTCGGCTCGCCATTAACATCATATCACAGTGGACGGTGTTTACGTGGAGTTTTGAAAAACAGTAACACACATAAAACGACTTTATCGGCGCTGACATGACTTACTGTGACTTCAGCAAAACTGCAGAGCACCGTAGTGTTTGCTCCGTGCGTGCGTGCGTGCGTATGTGTGTGTGCTGGAGCTCCGTTCTCTGTCAACATGCAGCTCTTACGCGTTCTCAGGTACTGAAATTAAGCACCGTTTGATTTTGCGTGAACCCATACTCGTTGATGCGACGTGATTCGGTTGGTATCGGTAAGTCCAGGGTTCGGTACCTAATCCTACTACTTGCAAGTCCAAAAAAACATAACAGACACAGTGTAGCGTACCGGCTTGTAGCATGCAGTGAGTAAAACGTAAAGCAAAAGATCTGTAGCAGTGTTCATTGACCTCAAGTCAAAGTGTTCATATTCTGCTCATTGCAGGTTCATGATTGTATTTAGAGGTTATATCAGAAAAGGTTTACATGCTTTAATAATCTAAAAACAGCATATTTGTTTTATACTATTGTCATATTGTTT
>NC_045737.1:36537563-36537814 GCF_008692095.1 Etheostoma spectabile | reverse complement strand
TGTTGTTTTTTACAGTGTGTTCTGGGGACAGGCAGCCAGCAGATAGCGAGGAGATGTTTGCTGTAATGTGACAAAAAATGTTGTAGCCTAAAACACGCGGGGCATTGCTTAGAACGCCTTTAATGACGTCCAGCTCAGAGTACAGCAGCAGGAGCTCTGATTGGCCACTGATTAGGAAGAATAACTTTAAAAGACTCTAAAGATCAATTGTGACTCAAGAAGAGAATACGGAAATAGAATTGTTAATTTTG
>NC_045737.1:36525060-36537538 GCF_008692095.1 Etheostoma spectabile | reverse complement strand
ATACGTACACCATATGTACATATTACCCACATATATACTGTATTATACAACATATAACAGTATATAAACATTCATAGACATACAGTATATACTGTATATACATACATATAACCGTATATATACCATTCATACAACAGTATAATCTGTATATACATCATATAAACAGATATAATACATTCATATACATACAGTATATACATACTGAGGCTTGCTCCAACCTAAGTCAAATTCCTCGTATGTGTCCTCATACCTGGCGAATAAAGCGGATCTGATTCATACACAGTATATTATATAGTTAAATCGCTGGTCATTCAATTTACAAATTAACAATTCTATTTCCGTATTCTCTTCTTGAGTCACAATTGATCTTTAGAGTCTTTTAAAGTTATTCTTCCTAATCAGTGGCCAATCAGAGCTCCTGCTGCTGTACTCTGAGCTGGACGTCTTAAAGGCTTCTAAGCAATGCCCCGCGGTGTTTTAGCGACAACATTTTTTGTCACTTACAGCAAACATCTCCTCGCTATCTGCTGGCTGCCTGTCCCCAGAACACCCTGTAAAACACACATCTCCTCGCTATCTGCTGGCTGCCTGTCCCCAGAACCACCTGTAAAAAACAACATCTCCTCGCTACTGCTGGCTGCCTGTCCCCAGAACACACTGTAAAAAACAACATCTCCTCGCTATCTGCTGGCTGCCTGTCCCCAGAACACCACTTGAAAAACACATCTCCTCGCTATCTGCTGGCTGCCTGTCCCCAGAACACACTGTAAAAACAACATCTCCCGCTATCTGCTGGCTGCCTGTCCCCGAACACACTGTAAAAAACGTGGTCTGTGGCCAGCCCAGGTCTACAAACGCCAACAAAATCAACTGTGCCAACCTGCACCACGAAGCATACAAACCATTGTTCCAGCGTGCCAGCAAGACTGACTAGAAAAGTTGGGGGGGGGGGAGGCGGAAGGGCTGGATAGGAGGGAGGGGCGCTAGTCTTTTTTTTTGTTTGGACGTCACAAGAAGTAACGTCACCCAACAACGCTTGAGCACCTTTACACCAAAGGGATCTTGAAATGAAAACTGCAAATGTTAAAGCAGAAATAAATTAATTTAGATGGAATATCACATGATAGGCACACAGGTTATTTCATAAATATATGAATTATTAAAAAACTAAATTAGATATGTGTATATATACAGTATGTGTATATATGTACAGTATATCTATCTTATCTATCTATCTTATCTATCTATCTTTCAATTTTAAGTTTCAGTGCATAATTTTTGTACATCCATAAATGTGGAAAAGTGGCACACTAAAGTGTACTCCTTTAAATTCAAAATGGCTAACTGTCATCTGAATTTTGCCAAATCACTTTCATTTGCCTCCCCTCTTTAGGGATTGAGATTTGACAAAGGGGAATGGGGAAGAGACAAAATTTCTTTGAAGCATGACGACGGATGTGCCGGCTGAAATGGAGCCTGTTTCACAGCTGCATCTTCTGAGATACTTACCAAAGACGGAAATGAGACAATGTGGTGCAGGAGGACCAAAGTTAATTTAGGTTCCTGTTGTTCCTGTGTTGTTTCTTTATTTTGTGTTGCATATGAGTGACTGGCAAGGAGGCACGTATTCAAAACATAAAGTGGAGTATAAGTAACTCAAAATAAGCTCCAAATATAACAAATGAGACACATTGGAGAGGAAGGGTCTGCTTGTGTGCTTGTTGTACTATGTTGGATGAGTTCCTCCCTGTGTCGTACCTGTGGCTGCAGGCAGCTCAGAAGTCCGACCCAGTGAATCCCTTTCATCGTTTTGGATTTTCTCATTATCATCGCTCCGTCTTGTTCATCCTGTAACCCCCAGAATTATTTTGTTTTCCCTTAAGTGCATTATCTGTGTGATTGTGTGTGTTTGTGAGCTACAGAGCGAGCGTGTATCCATGCTTGGGGCTCTCTCTGTGTCTTTCCTTGACAGATGAATTGGCGCATGAGGGGTTGACGACTTTTAACTTGAGAATCTTAACCCAACAAACATTACCACGGCTACAATTAACTAGAGCAGAAACGGGACACAGTGAGGAGAGGAGTGTGCATTACACGATTTAAAAGTAGTCGTGCCAGCCATGAGAGCAATTATCTCCAGCTGTAACGACGCTACAGAGGCTACAGAGTGCTACAGAGTACGTTTGCTCTTGGGGGAATTACTAGAATTGTTGGGGCTTTATCAATTAAAGAGAGTGGTCTCGACCTACTCTATCTGCAGAGTTTCTCGAGATCTTTTATGATTTGATACTATAAATAAAATTGAAATTGAGTAAGTGTAATTGCAAGCGGGGCCCTTTGACTTTCTAGCGGAAGTGACGTAGCCTGTAATGAAATCAGAACTAAGAGGTTAGCTGGGAACTCATGATGGACACAGGTGTGAGCGCCAATGTTTCTCTGCTGTAAGCTTGTGTTGGATCACTGAAACACATTTTAAAACCAAGTGTAAACGGCCCTGAAGTTTCACAGTAGAACAGACATAAACCAGTTCCAGGCCTTTTGAACCACGTTTGATGATAATGGTTTTGCAGTGGCGTAACGAGCCAACACCGGGCCCTTAAAAAGGATTATCAAGGCAGGCCCCCCTACTACAACGCGTGATAACGACGCCGTGTCCACGAGTGAATAGGACAGGATAGGATCCTAGAGACACAGCATTTGAGATGAGATGACTGACAATATCAGGAGTACCCTAAGCACACCACTACAAACCCCAAAACGCTGGCTAATGCGCACCATAACACATGAAAACACACTAGGCCGTCCCTCCAGGACTTTGCAGCCTTTTATTGAGAGTGAGATTTTGTAAAAAATTGCAATATAAGTTGCGGGGTTTTTTTGTATGTTTTTGTATGTTCGTTACAATGAAGTTGCAGAAGACAGTGAAAGGTGCAAAAAAGAAGTTGAGTGTTTTTTTTGTATAGTTCTTTAAAAATAAAACGACCCGTTCTTCTCACTTGGTCAGTGGCTCCCAGAGTGCACGTGGGACTGCTGTGATTGTCGCGAGTAGGCCTAATGGAAATGTGATAGGGGGCCCCATCTGGCAATCAATGTCTTCCAGTCATGCGGGTCCCTGATTGGTCCGGGACCTCGTACCCTGCCTACTGATAATTACGCGTCTGTTGTTTTGCAAAAATCTTTTGATTTTTATAAGAGCCACTCACTTATGTCCCCGTTTGAAAGTGCTTTCATATACTGATTGTGCGTCCTCTCTCCAACCGCTCTACTGTATGTGTTACACACACATACATGCTTGCTCCTCAGTGTCTTGCAGGAAAGCAATATATTTTGACTTTGCCCTTTGGATTTACCGTCTTAGGTGTGTGTTGTCTCCAGTCTTCTGGGCGTCAGATCATTAAAGTGGAGACACGTGACGCTGCCTGCAGCTCAATAAGCTCCAGGGCAGTTAACAGATTTCAATCTGTCAATATTTAAGATTTACAGTCTACTTTTAGAAGCTGCTCGTTTCGTAAATGCTTGTCAATTTACTAAGACTATCAGACATCATCTTCATTTCTGTTCAGATTTTATCGTCCTGCATGAGAAGTCACACAACTCCAACATGAACAGAATAACATCAGTTACAAAAAGTAACTCAGAATAGCAGTAAAATAAGTGATAGTGATAACCAAATACTAAAATAAAACTCGACTGACGTTTCACAATTCTAAAAACTGGATCCTACCATCTTGCTTAAAGGAATAGTTTGGTATTTTTGGAAAGACGCTTTCTCTCTATCTGGCACAAAGACTAGAAGACGGGAGAAAGGCGAGCCTTGCTCTGTCCAAAAGTAAAAAAATCTGCCAACCAGCACCTCTGAACTTGAAACTTAAAATCATGTTAATTAATCATTTATTTGATCCATACAAAACCAACATGCACAGATTAAACAAACTGAGTTTTTGACTTTCTGTTTCCCTCTGCTTCCAGTTGTTATGCTAAGCTAACTGGCTGCTGGCTTAAAGGAACATGTTAAGAGGCTAAAAATGCGCTTGCCCTGTTGAAGCCTGCTGGGTGCTAACGCTAGCAGGAGGATAACACGGTGCAGGCAGCACCGATTGGTTTCATTTTTCTCTCTACTGACAGCACCTCAAATATACAAACAACAGAACTATGTGCTGAAATTGACCGGAATTCTCCTTTAACATTGGAGACGCTAATTTAGATTCTTTTTTGATACTGACTGTTAACCCCAAATTCCACCGGGTACATAACTGCTGCTGATCGGCTCCGTGCACCGCCGTCGATCAATACCCACCAGGTCCGGATTTGTTGCGGTTGTCAGCTACCATCCTGTTGCCTGCAACACTACTGGGGCGTCTGGTTAGACCACCTCATTGCAATTATGCCATAATGGCATGTGTCAAGTTAGCAATTGAACTATCAAAGCTTTTTTTTTACATAGTACTTAGTATACATAGTTTTATTGTCACATACATGTAGTGAAATTCATTCTCTGCATTTAACCTATCCCTCAAGTGAGCAGTGGGCGGCCATTTACAGCGCCCCGGGGCCAACGCCAGATCTGAGCCTGTGACTTGATCTAGGGCACTTGTGAAGAAGCTAGTAATCGTTATTGTGAAATGGCTTGTAATCGTTATGTGCATGTGTGTCAGCCACAAGTAGAAAAGGATGTCTGTTCACGCAGCAATACACTTCATTTACTCTTTCTAGAGCTTTCTGGGAGCTGTGGGTCATACTATGTTGGGGGTAAAAGAAATGACTATTGATCTACAACTGCTTTCTGAAACATATACAGTATACACACACACACACACACACACACACACACACACACACACAGCAGCATTTAGGTTCATCATGTTGGCTGTGTCCTGTGAAGCCAGCAGGGTTCCATTGATTTTTAAGCCTCTGTGGTTGCACACATGACCAGAAGGTGATAAAAGGGCAAACCAATGTGCTGTTGCACGTCTGAAACACTTCTTTCCACTACCTTCCTTCCTCCTCTTTTTCACCCCCATCTTCCCATCCATCCACACTAGTATCCCCCCCCCTCCACCCCCTGCCTGCTTGCTAAGGTTGGAAACCTTTTGCATCTGAACCAACATCATTACCGATACTGGTACCTGCAATTCTGTTCCAGATATCCAACGGTACTTTTTTCATGACTTTCCCTCTGTAAATACAACAAAAATTATTTACGTTGAAAAATAATTCCAGACCTATTTATCTTATTTACTTAGAATTGTATTTATTTATTTAGAATAATTTAAACTGACAGAAACTAAATAAAAATAAAACCCTTCCCTCTCTCGTCCCAAATCCCTCCCTACAACGAAAAATTGGATTTGTATATTATTATATTTTAGCATGTGTTATTTTCATGACAGTTTTTAAATGTGCATTAATGTTTCATGTAAAGCACTTTGATTTGCCTTGTTGCTAAAGGTGCTGTAGAAATGAAGTTGCCTTTCCTTACAACCTCAGCCTGTAAGTCACTAAGTCACAAAAACACTGTTGTGCCTGCTTGTCTCAGAGGAAGTGTGGCGCCAAAAGCACTGCGACTGCTTTCGGCTCGCCATTAACATCAAATCACAGTGGACGGTGTTTACGTGGAGTTTTGAAAAACAGTAACCACACATAAAACGACTTTATCGGCGCTGACATGACTTACTGTGACTTCAGCAAAACTGCAGAGCCGACGTAGTTTGCTCCGTGCGTGCGTGCGTGCGTGTGTGTGTGTGCTGGAGCTCCGTTCTCTGTCAACATGCAGCTCTTACGCGTTCTCAGGTACTGAAATTAAGCACCGTTTGATTTTGCGTGAACCCATACTCGTTGATAGCGACGTGATTCGGTTGGTATCGGTAAAAGTCCAGGGTTCGGTACCTAATCCTACTACTTGCAAGTCCAAAAAAACAATAACAGACACAGTGTAGCGTACCGGCTTGTAGCATGCAGTGAGTAAACGTAAAGCAAAAGATCTGTAGCAGTGTTCATTGACCTCAAAGTCAAAGTGTTCATATTCTGCTCATTTGCAGGTTCATGATTGTATTTAGAGGTTATATCAGAAAAGGTTTACATGCTTTAATAATCTAAAAACAGCATATTTTTGTTGAACTGCACATTGCTGCAGCTCCACTTTTCACCCTCTGTGTTGAGCTCTCTGTTTTAGCCACAGACATTTCACTTCTGTTCCATCTTTGCTGGGAGATGCACATGCTCAGTAGCTAGGTAAGAAATAGCAATAAGCAGCATTAAAGGAATGGGAAAAGGCCAAAAAGCATAAGATGAGCACTTTAAGAAATGAACCTGCTTCTCATCAGACATCAAATGCATGCATGTGTCCTTCTAACACTTAATTAAGGCTATAGCCACATAAAGAAGGGTGTTCTTTCATTCAGTCTAATGAAGCAATTAAGGCTCGTATTTATCTGTGGTGTTTAATGTCCTCAGCTAAATCAAGAAGACAGTCTCATTTTGTCAAAATAGTCCACTGCAGACAGTTTTGTTTGCAAAAGGAGAGTTTGTATGCTGTTAAATCATCTGGACAACTTGCTTAACGTAGGGGTTTTAGGGGAGCTTTCATATGTTGGCTGTGGCTCTCCAGCTCATATTACAGCTAGGTTGGCCAATAGTGTTTGAGAGCCACGGCCATCGATAACCAATCATTGGCCAGCATGGGCTACCTAACTAGTCTGCTACTTGCTTTTGATGTATTATACACTGAACCATGGTGCCCAAACAGACTTTGGCATTTTGACTCCAGTTCGGACTAACAGAGAATTATTTATAAGGTAACCAGCTGCAGAGAGTCTGGAGCCAAACACTACCAAGGGCACTACCCAGGGGAACTGGATTTTAGGATGTAAGAAGTAAGCTGGTAAAAATCCTCTATTTTCCAGGCTCCACAATTGGTGATATAACCACAAAAATTCTAAAGATTTTAAAAGATAACTATAAACTATGAGCATTAATCCTGTTCACGGTAGGGTTGTATAATAAGATCTGATATCAAGCCAATCCTCTTGACAGGCTTTAGAATAAGTATTTTCACCATATTGCAGAGTTTTCAACGCAGTCTCAAACTGCAGTGTCCTATAACCTGACCTTTATTGACAATTCTACTGAGATCAAAAGGTCTTTTAGGAGCCATTGTACTCAGGCTCGTTATTTTGTTTCCGTCTTATTACTGTGGTTCAGCACAACACTTCCATTTAAACTAAAGACTCAAAATTGACCAGATACTTTAGTTTAGCACCCCTCTAAAGCAATCACAACAAAACAGAAAATTAGTTGTTGGGCTATTGAATGTGATTGCAAGTTACCAAATGCAAATGACAGGGTTCACCAATCCTCCATGAATCTGCTTAAATTGGTAATGTTGAGTGTCTGTTTCACAAACGGTTCACGAACAAAAGCAGCTTGATTGTCAGACTCTGAGGCTTAAATAGATGATCTTTGAACACGTATTTGATGGTCGAGACAATTTAATTCCAGCCTCATTGAATGGCAGAATTTTCCAGCCATGACAGCTGGTGTGACCCCTCCTCTCCTTCTCACACTGTCCTTTCACTCTGTCACTCATCCCACCAACCCGTCTTTCTAATAAATAATTGTTTTTGTTGTGGCCTCCTAAGCTTCTACCTGTGCTTTTGTTTGGGCTTTGATAGGCCAGTTAGTGGAGCCAAACACGTCTTGCTCGTTTTACCCGGGCGTATCTATCCTTCTTGTGACTATCGGATCTGCGGATCTTTTCGCCTTCTGTGTCACCCATAGTCTACAAAATGCATACAGTGTGTGAGGCGGAGACACGTTCATTTGAGTGCTCAGTGGCTTGTGACCCCGGCTACGGTGCTCCGCATGTTGCTCCATCCTATCAGCGATAGATGGTGGCTCATTTAACCTGAGAATAGGTGACTTTGAGCCGGTTACAGAGCACCGCGAGTTGTCTGCCGGTCAATTTGCCGGATATTACTTTAAGTTTAGGCAACACAATAACTAGTTAAGTTTAAGAAAATGATCTTGGTTTGGACTAAAACACCCATCCACCGCAACCTCCCCTCCATGCGGCCAATCACTTTCTTAGACAGCAGCAGTCATTGCAGTGGACACAGTGAAAAAAAGGAATTCTTACACGTTACAGTTCTTAACTTTTTGTAGCTTTAAATACACAAATGTGTGTGTCTGTGTCTTCGTTTTTCCATCATTTAGATTTGACTCTCTGCTCTGCCTTGGCCCCTCTGACTGAACTGTAATCTACTCTAAATCCCCAAAGAACATCGTCTTAATTCCCCTCCGTTCGTCTTTTCTCCAATCCCTTTTCTCCACTTTTTCTCTGTACTTCCTTTCCCTCAAACTTGCTCTCCTCTTTTATTCTCTCTATCCAGCTTCTTAACTTTTCAGATCCTCCGTTGACTATCCCGCCTCTTATTCATCAATATTGTTCCAGAACTGACCAACGGGAGTGCAATCCCATATCATGTGATGTGTACCGTGATGAAGGGGAGGGATGGGACACAGGGCAGCAAAAAGGAACAGCAGCCCATAGTTCAGCACTAAATTAACTATAAAATTTCACATTTCCCGTCAACAAAAACCGCAAACAATGCACAAAATAGCAAGCACATTGTAAAGGAGACTCTAACCTAGTGACATAATTAACCAATGGATGGTAGGCTATATTAAAAAGACAGATATGTCCTTCAAAAACAGTCTCTGTAATGATATCAGATAACAATGCAATAAAACTGGGACACAATAAGAGCGTGGCTGTGAAGAGTACTCGAGTTGTGAGTTAGTTTTTTAGATTGTCTACATCAGATCTGATAGCGCCGAGGCTTGCAGTTAGAGATGCTATCGCTGCGTTGGGTTTTGTTCTTGTTTGCCATTCTGCTTTATATGACTCTATTGAGCATAAAGTGATAGAATATCGGAGTTGGAATCAGATAACACAACTATTTGGCAAAATTGGGCCAGGAGCTATACCTTAAATCGCCATCTCTGTCGAGCCAATCGCATGACTCCTTTGTTAAATTCCTATTAACAGTATGCATGCATGCAAACATTCAGGGGCCCCTCATCAATATTAATCGCTATGACTAGCACTGTGTCCATCATATGTACCTGTATACCTCACCAATTATTCTGATGATGTTATAATTTGCAAAAAGTGACATCTTCATTGTTAGGGGAACGGGATGTTGTGAAAGGTTTGGCCTTTGCCTCATTTGCTTTATACAGTAGCTATCCCTGTTTCATATATTTCAGTTTGAGCTTGAAACAATGGAGAAGACCAAAGCATACAGATGTGGGAGCAGACTGTGGGAACATGCAGTAGCTGCATTTACCTGGTGGCCAAAGATTGCTTTTTGTTTTTGATTTCTTTGACATTAAATCCACGCTTTCCGTCTGCCAGGGGATTAGCTACTCTCCTTGTGGCTATACTGGAGGCCCATAGATCTAGCTGTACATTCTCACTTCAGCGACTGTGCGTAACAAGCAAAACAAAAACGGTGTCTGCTGTAGAGCTCTTCGGCTATAAGTAATCTATCTATAATCTATAAGTAAGATCTAAATACCGGTGGAACCGCGAGGTAGGGCATTAATTAGATTAGCAAAGTGCAGGAACGACCTGGAATTGGTTTTGCTTTGAAAGGTCAGCGTCAACTTGGTCAAAGTTGAAATAATTTGAGCTTTGAGTTCTGCCTTCTTCGCAAATCCGAGCGGGCTGTATTAAAACTGATTGAGCTGGAGTCTATTAATGTCAGATTTCCCTGAAATAAGAAGCGTCTGCTTCACACCTTATAGCCTCAGTGGTCAGGGGCAAAAAGAAAACCGCCTCTCTCCCCATCTTTTCTTATCCCCTGTGAGAAGAAGACATGTTGCATTTGTTCAATAAAGGACTGTAGTGCTTTAGCTCAGCTGGAGTATAATGAACGTTTTGTCTTCATTCAGCTCTGCTGGGTATCGCCAGTGATTGCTATTAGATTCCGATTCACAAGGTACCCAATTTGAATACATTTAAGATATCAATTAGTTTAGGGAAATTTGAGTTACAATATCAATTTTGCTTGGATATAAAAGATATTCTCAGAGAACCTATGCCTTTACAGTTTTTTTTACTGTTGCTAGGATACATTTCTCAATACTTAGCTCACTTTTTTAAAAACTCTTTACGCAGTTCTTTTAACCAACTTTCAGCTCGGCACAGCAGTTCATTTCACATTCAAAATGCGCTAAAACTCCCAAATCACTTCATACATGTCTCAAGTAAACTCCTTCTCCCCTAACACTAGCAAGGGTTGACAGCCAACAACACACTGTCACCCACAAAACAATGACCTAAAATACACTAACAGGTACCAATATAGACTGTAGTCTTATGGAAAACAAGGGCACCTCTCTACTGTTTAGAATTCACTGCAATATATGTTACTAGAACCAGCCTCTCTCATTGCGACACCATGATTGATTACATGATCAGTTACAGCTCTAATCTCATCTGAGACTACAGCTCTTGATCTTCCTCTTCCAACACGTATAGGAATTCCTCGCCACCCTCTCAGCCACTCTTCTTCCTCTTTCAGCCACTTCTCCATCTCTGGCTGGGTCCATGTTGTCATAGTACAAAACTATTCTGAGGTTGTCTCCTTTTGTAATGAAATCAAAAGAGTAACTCTTGTTGTTATTATAATAATAATAATAATAATAATAATAATAATAATAATAATAATAATAATAATAATAATAATAATGAGAATCAGCTGTGGTTAGTCCAATTGTCCAATTGTTTTCATAGCATTTCATTTTTCGATTTCAAATATATTATTATTACTATAGAAATGTAGCAAATTGCTGTCTTATTGTGTTTTTTATTATGTTATTGTTTTGAACTTAAGTTTAACATTTTCACAATCTGTATGTTAGCACGTGCAAATTGGCCTGAAGGTACATAGTTTTGGTGGTTGTTTTGTTGAAGTGAGAAAAGAATGTCATTTGAAAGATGTAGTCATTGAATGCATTTTGTGCCAAAGCAATGATAAACGATCCACAGTTTAGCCCACATACACTTCTGTTGTGCTCACTGTGTGAAGAGTTTGAAACAGTGACCCAAGTATTTAGAAATGCGTCTTAGCAACTGTAAAAAACTGTTCTTGTACCAGCAAGCTAAACTGTATAGGAAGAGCATGCTTGCAGTGGCCAAACAGTGGAAATTCAACTCCCAGCCCATCACATAATGCCCTTATATAAATCCATCAATATCATCACAATCACTCAATCAAAGAACGGTTATTTTAACCCAGCCCCAAGGTCAGTCAGTGAGTGTTGTGGGCCTGTGGATAGGGAATCGTTTGAGTTGACTTCTCAGCTTGCGCCTCTGAATATTGAACCCCTACAATGCCACTGGATGTGGATATATTGATCATTTTGACTCCCTTTGGGGGAGACAGGACCTTTTCAGAGGA
This sequence comes from Etheostoma spectabile, assembly GCF_008692095.1. NCBI lineage: Eukaryota > Metazoa > Chordata > Actinopteri > Perciformes > Percidae > Etheostoma > Etheostoma spectabile. Next base: position 36,526,073 of record NC_045737.1, on the reverse strand, counting down.
GGTTGAATTCATCCAAACGGAACCTACGTCACACATAATGCACTTTTTATCGACTGACTGAACACAGCAGTGATTCAAATGCAATCTTTTTACCAATAATTTCCCTGTGTCCTTTTTCTTAAAGTCATAGTTTCAATTTTCTTTTAAGTATGATCGTATGAGCTACTTCTCCATAGTCAGTGTGTTAGCTCCAGTAGTTGGTGATCGGCTTCCCAGTTTTGAGAAGCAGGCATTAGTACTGACACGGAAGCTAAGCAACGTCCTACTGTGGACGGGGGCAGCAGCTAAACACATTTTAGCCTAATCTTAGCCCTGTCCCAGGAGAAGTTAAGGGGAAAAAAGACTTTCACCCAGGAGATTGATTTGTGTGTCCTTGAAGTACTACTCAAGGAGGCTGGTGCTTTAACCCAAACCACTACTTTTTGCTTTTTAGTCTTAACCAGTTATTTTAACGCCTAAACTTAATATCACGTCATGCATGTCACCTTTTTGTTGCTAACTTAACTTCGCTTTGGAGACCAGAAAAAATGGCTAATGTTTTGGCATTTAATGAAACTGTCATGGCCCCTGACCCAGTGATCACATAACGATGACCGGTACCCGTGTCACAGTCACCGTCATGTGACCAGTCGGCTTAATTTTGTGAGAGATCGTATATATGGTTGTTGTGCATACAACAATGGTCGGTGGTTGACTTAAAACCAGCTATGACATGACTAAGCGATTGTATATGCTCGTATAGATGCCAAAAGTTTATGGGGTGCCAACCTTGTTTTGAGATAAATTTCTTTTATTCGGGATGTCTTGGATAAGTACTTTGTTACCCACAATCCCGTAGTGATGCCTCTAATTGGTGGAACTCATGCTGGTGAGGAAGGGGAGCTGTCGGTACCCGGTGTTTTATGAGGATTTACGACAATGCACGAATCACGATCTTTTTCACGCTTCTGCCGTTAGCCTCCATCGGGAAGCTAACGTGAGTTTAGCTGACAGCTAATTTGGCTAACCGCTAG
>NC_045737.1:36524357-36525050 GCF_008692095.1 Etheostoma spectabile | reverse complement strand
GATTCAGTCTAAAATAATGTTAACTCAAACTAAACACTGGGAAAATCAGGCTGTAGCTGACGTAACAGCTGTTACAGTACAGGCCAAAAGTTTGGAACCACTTCCTCATTTAATGCGTTTTTATTTTCATGACTATTTCCATTGAAGATTATCAGTGAAGGCATCAAAACTATGAATGAACACATATGGAATTATGAACTTAACTAAAAAGTGTGAAATAACTGAAAACATGTCTTATATTCTAGTTTCCCCTTTTGCTTTTTCTATAGTGCTGCAAACCCTTGGTGTTCTCTCAATGAGCTTCATGAGGTAGTCACCTGAAATGGTTTTCACTTCACAGGTGGTGCCTTGTCAGGGTTCATTAGTGGAATTTCTTGCCTTATTAATGGAGTTGGGACCATCAGTTGTGTTGTGCAGAAGTCAGGTTGATACACAGCCGACAGCCTATTGGACAACTGTTAGAATTCATATTATGGCAAGAACCAATCAGCTAAGAGAAGAGAAACGAGGGGCCATCATTACTTAAACAAATGACCGTCAGTCAGTCCGGAAAATTGCAAAAACTTTGAATGTGTCCCCAAGTGCAGTCGCAAAAACCATTAAGCGCTGCAACAAAACTGGCTCACATGAGGACCCCCCCCCAGGACAGGAGACCAAGAGTCACCTCTGCTGCTGAGGATAAGTTCATCTGAG
>NC_045737.1:36514134-36524347 GCF_008692095.1 Etheostoma spectabile | reverse complement strand
CAGAAATCACAAGTTACAGCAGCTCAGATCAGAGACCAGATGAATACCACACAGAGTTCTAGCAGCAGAACATCTCTAGAACAACCGTTAAGAGGAGACTGAATCCATGATCCAATAGCAGCTAGGAAACCACGGCTAAGGAGAGGCAACAAGCAGAAGAGACTTGTTTGGGCCGAGAAACACAAGGAATGGACATTAGGCCAGTGGAAAACAACGTAGAAAAATTGATTTCTGGAATTCTAAGAATCGATTTTGAATTTGTGGAGATTGAAACGCAAAACGAATGTCAATCATTTTTGTTTTTTTTGTACCCCCTAGTCAATATATTTGTTGAATGGAGCTCAACCACAAGGTGACGTATACGGTTACACTTTCCTGCAATGTTTAACAAGGGCAATAAAGTTTAAAAAAAAAGAAATAGAGAGCACATTTAAGGATTTCTCCTCGTCCTAGCTTCATGCACAATCCTAGAAATAACTTAAGGGTCTGAATGTGTCCAAATCCAGTTAACACACACATAGAGTGCACGGTGTACTATATGATTGTGTGCCTTGTATGCATGCGTTTGTACGTTTATGAACTGGCACGATGCTGTGTGTGTTGTGTGTGTGTGTGTGTGTGGTGGTTGTGTGTGTGTGTGTGTGTGTGTGTGTGGGTGTGTGTGTGTGTGTGGTTGTGTGTGGTGTGTGTGTGTGTGGGTGTGTGTGTGTGTGTTTGTGGTGTTTGTGTTAGATAGAAACCTTCAACCTGTTCAGAGCTTTTCTCCAGTTATAGACGCTAAGCCACACTCCAAGAACAAGTCGACACAGGCAGAGATTGAGCCGGAGAGGGTGAAGGACGGACAGAGAGGGAAAATGGGAGTGAAATGAAGACGAGAGACGAGCTAGCTGGTTCCGATTTTCAGTTCCTTTCTTCAAACCCAACTCGATCTCTCCTCTGTTTCAAACACATAGTTCTATAAACAGTTTCAAAGTTGTTCTTCCATGTTTCCTCATCTTTCTATTTCTCTCTAATCTTTTTCCTTTCGTATCAGTTCTTCTTTTCCAACACTCCCTCCCTATAATTGAATTACCCATCATGCATGGATCATGCTGATCGGTAAGCAGTAGCATGAAACCCTAAACCCTTCACTTTCTCCATCCCTCGCTTCCCGTCTGCCTTTGGGAGCTCGGTTACCCCGGTGGAGTCGTCTTAGTTTCTCACTCGCATGTCATTTCTCGCCTTTCTCTTTTGATTCTTTGAGCTATATTTCCTCCACTTGTGAGTGTAGATGTGAATAAAATCTTCATTTTTTTCTCTCTTTTGGCCTCACTGGGGGTGTGGGATTGTTGAGATTGTGATTCTCTGGGCTGGACGTTTCTTACGGCGAAGACAACTAGATGAGGAGACGTAACAGACGTAAACGTGTTTACGTTTTAAGCTAGGCGGCTAGGTGAGGAGGGCTGAGCCTGAGCAACAGCAGGTGGATTCAATCCGACCAAGAAAATTGAGAAAAATGGCGACACAACACCAAGGTGATATCTCTAAATGTCTATATTTTCTCCAAAACCCCCAAATATTAAGTTTAATATCATACAAAATAGAGAAAAGCAGAAAAACTCCATATTTGAGAGGCTGATAACGGCATTTTCAGCCATTTGTGGATGAAAGATTCCTTTTAACGATTAATCAATCATCAAAATAGTTTGTGATTATTTTCCATTTGTTGATCATCTTATCCAATAGTCGACTAATTGTTGCATCTCTAATGCTGGTAAATATGTTGTTAAATGTAACCTTCCAGTCGTCACATGTCTTCCATTTTTACTGCTGTTGTATTAATAAATTAGATAATGACAGTAGTCATCTGTTAATTTTAATGTTGGATCATTGCCACACTTTGTTTTAAAAGTAGCAAATAGTCACAGGGACGAGAATAAGAAAACTTATAGAAATTATGATGCATCGATGATCGTTTATTATTGCATCCTAGCCCATTAAATCTACACCCTTAAGGTTCACTCTAAGCTGGTATTTATGACACCAAACACTTAAAAGAAAATGGTATGTTTGAGTAGATGCATTTTAAAACTCTATCTGTGTCAGTATTTTTTTGCTTGGTTGCCTGGAAACAAAAACTGAACTCCATGTGAATGACTGTCTGGCCTCACCAGATGTTGGCTCTAATGGTTTTTTTGTTGTTTGCCGACCAAAAGGGAGATTTAGCTGTTTTATTCTATCAACAGGCATGTGGAGGAAGATCTTTACGAGAACAACGTGAAAGCGCGGATGTGGGCGTCCGGCATTTTCACACAAGAACTGCATTCTTTTTCAAATAAAAAGTGCATGCCGGCTGAGTGACAGACGGAGACAAAAAGCCCTCTCACTCATATCAATGCTCTCATGACCACAATGCTTTTAGTACATTTCAGTCGCTAGAGATTTTATCTTACTGTACAAATCAGCAGGACAACCCAACAACCCAGAACCCCCCGTCAGCAGACAGAGACTTTGAATGCATCATGTAATGTGGCATGCTGTTCACGTAATCCTGCCTCTTTCTCTTCTCATGTGTCCGTGCTCTGTGCATTCACAATATGTAATCCTTTGTTATATTCATATACTATATCTTTGCTGTGCGCAATGTGACTTCTATCGCTCCTCTTTGTTTCCTGTACAGCAGTTGGATTCCAGCGTGTCTACTTAACGTTGAAACGCAGTTAACCGAGCATTAGTTCAATTATACAAGACGTGCTCGCATCAGCTGATTTGCTGTTAGTGTTACATCCACGCGTCGGCATGAGTGTCTCATTGATGCATTAGTTGATTAGCAGCTGCCAGCTGACTCGTAATGTCCTGTCTCAGTCATACAGGTGTACACAGAAGCCTCGCAATTCCCCCCCCCCCCCCCCCCCCCATCTGAATTTAGGCTACATTTACATTGCTTCGTTTCGCTTTGTCGTCTGCGGGGTTGTGTTGCAGTCTCAACGGCCGCCAACGAAGACCTTTGGCAACGCCGACACTGACGCCAACTTTTCACCGCATGATTGGGTCAGGACGTCTCGTTCTCTGAGACTAAGCTACTAACGTTACCATAACAACTACCAGCAACGGGCACAGTCTACATGCTGCCTCCTGTTTACCCGAGCACACGCATGCAACAAACAATCTATATCTATATAGTATAAATATAATTTATATATACAGTATATGAATATAATATATATATAATTTTTTTACCATCACACTATATTTCCTACATTGTTGTCACTTTTTATGCAACAATATACAGTCTGTTTTTTCTGCATCACGTTATGGTGCAAATGTCTATCTCTGTAAAGTTCTATGCTGTTTTGTTTCCTTACATTTCATGAATATTCAGAATTTGTTTTTGGGATGTTTTTTTTTAAGAATCATCTACAACAACAAATCTGTTCGAGAATGAGACCTTGTTAAAGCCAGAAACTCCAAAGTTTAACTCTACTTAAATCACGTTTGTTTTTCCTGCTTCTGTTGTGTTCTTCAAACAGTTCCTGTTTTCTTAACATGTTTTGAGCCCCCTTAATGGTCATTTTGACCTCTTTTGGGGAGTGGCTTCTAAACATTGGCAGTCATCCCCCTCCAAAATCTGCATTTATGATTATGCATGCATTTCAGTATGAACAATCTGAGCTGACAGGGCTGAGTAGTGGATTCAATGAGCCTCCTGGCAGCCGACTGAACAAAGCACCTGGCTACAGAACGGCAGGTTTTTGTAAAAACAGGTTGAGCATGAATGTCTTGGGAAAGAAAAGTAATTATTCTGCTCATAAGGTCTTATTTAGCTGCCGCAATTACTACCTGAAAGATAGCTAAAATTACACTAATGATGTGTTATATGAAGGGTGAGATGAATAGGGACCAGCTCGTCATATGGCGCATTCACCTCATTCTCAGAGCGGTATCAGGTGGCAGGTCAGGAATCCAATTCACCCTTCAATAGAGTCTGATCTTCATTTATAGGGAATACTGCAGGAGCATCATCTCTCCTTCTCCTCTCCTCTGCTGTATCTACCACTCTTTTCCCAACCTGTTAGTAGGCCGCAGTTTGCTGTATTCAAGCTATAGAACAATGCAAAATGCCCCAGAGAGGAGTTGCTCTCGACCTGCTCTGTTGTGTGTTCTCTTGACTGTGATTGAAACCCCAAATTGTTCCTAATGAACAGGCCGATGCTTTGCTTTACAGATCTGTGAGAGTGCGCGTGGGCGAATGAGAGGCTTTGTCAAGAGCTTTCTCCTACTTGGGTTGAAAAAAACGGACCAGCTATAAAGTGTTATATGTTGGGAGCGCCCTAGACTGTTTCTCTTTCTTCTTCTGTCCAGTGGCATCCATAGATATTTGTTCATTTCATGTTATACCTTCAGTCTGGAGGACAGGCTCAGTCTGTCTGCAGGGGAATGATAAGGTCCTGTTTTTCTCTCCATTTGTAAAGATCAGTCCATTGTGAAGAACGTTCGCTTCAGGTAACAAAGGTTGCACCATCAATAGGATATGAGAGGGGAATAGGACTTTCAGAGCAGCACTGTACTTTGTTAAACATTTATCATGGCTTCAGTGTCAATCCTGCCTCGGAGTCTTTTTCTGTTAATCAGCTTAATGGGAAATTTGATTTTTGCGTAAAAATGGAGGACGTCTAATCTGGAATCAGTGTGGTGGCTCTCTCTTACTACAAATGTAAGACTTTAAATGTCCCTGGTGAACCTGCTCGGCCGGTCTGCCTAGCCGGCCATGTTGAAAGGGAATGCGCAGTTGCAAAGATTCAGAGGTGCACGTCCACACGCTGCAATAATTTGCAGAGCCTTTGCACTTGTGCATCACGTGCCAGAAACACTTCCTATCTTATACTTACTTCACTTACTAGCCACAAAGCAGACGGTAATCTATCGAGTGGCTGGTAAAATTTGAACATTCACCAGCCATTTGGCTGGCGGGCAAATAAGTAAAAACTTTGACCCGTCTGTAGCTCCCTCCTCACCTCGGCTAACGGCTACATACTAGAGCCCGAGCGGTATGTTGGTGGGCCGATTATTATCGGCCGATATTAGGAATTTCCCTAACTATCGATATCGGCATTTATAATTATTTTTTAAAATATTCATTCATCAGAATCATTTATAATGTCCATCTTGGTAGCACTCTGATTATTGTTTTGGTTTTTGTTCAAAGGACTTTAAGTTTTTACACATTTTATTGATCAGAACTCTAATATATTTTAATGTTCCTCTGTTCTGTTGACAAATTATTATTATTATCATATTATCATTAGTGAGAACTCATGAATAACTATAAGTAACTAATGTTTGGGAAATCTGTTTGTTTTGTTACACGTTTCTGGATTTATTTATTTTTTTTATATATAACGGAATATCAGATTTTTAAATAACTAAATAAGTGTATCTGTATCGGCCTTAAAATGATTGGTCGGCTTCTACTACATACACTGCTAACGTAACACCGACCAAACTGTCAGCAGTCAAGTGTGATCGCGGGCCATCTAGGCGCCACATTTTTGACAAAGTAGAAGATTGTGTGCCATTATATAAAAAAAAACACAACAACAGAAAACCACTGTCTGGTTTTACTGCATCAATTTATTTTAACTGGCCATCCGGAGTCTGACAATGTTCTAACAAAGAGGTTCCCAGGGCACCTTCAGCAATGATTAGACCTCCAAAGTGCCACAGGAGACCCTTCCTCCCAGTAGCTGCCGGTCTCTTAAAACTCTGTTTCACCGCTGGACCGTGACGACAGATTATCATCGTGATCTTTTATTATAGATCTGAAAGTCCATCCACAGGCTGCGCTCTATAACAGTGTGTCTGAATGACCAGGCTGCCATTTTATCTATCGCTCCCTCACCGGACCACAATTGTCCACAGACATTGATGCAAAGGTCAGAGGTCCCCCCCCCCCTCCATCCCCCCCGACATAGCGTGACCTTTCTTTGAACAGCCACCAACGCAGCAAAAGGCTTTAGGTGCTCTGCTTTAACACACTGCATCGATCTGGAGAATATCAGGAGAATAGCAGGTCTGTGTGTTGTGTGTGTGTGTGTGTGTGTGTGTGTGTGTGTGTGTGTGTGTGTGTGTGTGTGTGTGTGTGTGTGTGTGTGTGTGTGTGTGTGTGTGTGTGTGTGTGTGTGTGGGTGTGTGTGGTAGAGTCATCAGCAGCCGGCGTGTGTGTGGTAGAGTGAGTAGGAGATTGATGGGGAGTAGCTTTGGAACAAGTACCAACAAGTGTCTCATCTGTGTTTTCTGACCTTGGTCGGAAATCTGCAGCAGGAAAAGTTAACCCTCTCTCTGTGGAGAAGGAGAACCCGGAAATGAGTAGGAGGAAATTCACCGCTACCAACCCATGGCTGAGCGATGTGTGTCGCCACGACATGTAGTTCCATTTTTTTTGAGAGGCTTAAGTCAGGCTACGGCATAGGATCGGGTGTAGAGTGGGCATTGCCACGTACCTACGTATGTACCCAGCGTTGATTTAACGCAGAAGCATAAATCGGCCTTTGATCTGCACCGTAGACTATATGGAGACAGACGACTCGTCTCCACTTTCCTGTAGAGTCTGCGCAGCATGATTGGGCAGTATCAAATAACTACCCATACACCTGACCAACCAATCACGAGTCAATCGCAGCTGTCAATCATGACATTTCACCCCAGTTTAAAACCAAACGAATCAGAAAAATGAACACTTAAACAAACATGAGCGTCTAAGAACTACCTAATATGACAGAAACCATCTTTGGGAAGATGTGTAATTCATGACCTGCAGTATACTGCAGCCAGCCACCAGGTGGGCAATCCAGATGTTTTGGCTTCACTTTTGGGGAGCTGTCCAGCCGTCCATCTCAGTCTATGTATACAGTCTATGGTCTGCACAGATCCACCTCAAGGTCTCAGAAAAAGAAAACGGTCCTGGTAGAGCTGCAAAGATTAATCGATTGAAGAATTCTGTGATTCCAGCTTGTTAAATGTGAACATGTTCCAGCTTCTTCACTCCTCTGTCAAAGTAAACTGAATATCTTTGAATTGTTGACAAAACGAAACATTTGTGGAAGTAATCTTGGGCTTTGGAAAACACTGATCCACATTTTTCACCTTTTTCTGACATTTTATGGACAAAATCACTATTTGATTAATCAACAAGGAAAACAATCGTGAGTTGCGGCCCTAGGTCCTGGATCAGCATTTCATTTAGGCTACAAAATACAGTTGAGGCCTGAATTGTGGGTGGTAATGGCGCAATGGATGTGACACATGCCTTTGGTGTGGGAGACCTGGGTTCGATTCCCACTGGGAACATCCACGATGTGTCCCTGAGCAAGACACTTAACCCCTAGTTGCTCCAGAGGCGTGCAACATCTGACATATATAGCAGTTGTAAGTTGCTTAGGATAAAAGCGTCAGCTAAGTGACATGTAATCTGTCGCATCTACAGTGCAACAGTTTCAAACGTTGTGGGATGAGTGACTGATACCACATTACCTCTTTTGCAAAGAAACCACCCCATCCATAGTAAACCGGTGTTTTTTCACCACTGAAAAATGAACTTTGGAAAGACAGTATTTCTTAAGTGGATAGATTTCAAAGGGGCGCCTGGGTAGCTCACCTGGTACCCATATATATATATATATATATATATATATATATATATATATATATATATATATATATATATATATAGAGGTTTACTCCTTGACGCAGCGGCTGCGGGTTTAAGTCCGACCTGCATACCTTTGCTGCATGTCATTCCCCCTTTCTCCCCCCCTTTCAGGTCTAAGCTGTCCTATACAAATAAAGGCCTAAAATAACCAAAAACTAATTAAAAAAATAGAGAGAGAAAAAAACACATTTCAAAGCACTGGTCTCAAGCTGTAGTGTGGCAGGATGAACCTTAATCATCCCTTCAACACTCTGAAGGCAAATTGTGTGAAAATACAGTTTTTAAGAATGTTTTTTATACAGTACATAAAGAACCACTCACAGGCATTTTTGAGTATCTTGTCCTAAAAATTACAATTTATGACATGCCTTACTGGGACATGCAGTGACCTGCCAGGAGCCTAGAAATGGAGGAGTGTAAGGGAAGAAAACAATAGCTCATTATCTTTATACATTTCATTGTTCAAGGCAGTTATCATGTCGTGTTGATGTCGTAATGTCAGATGTATAACATGACACAAGCAAAGCCCTGTTTGCTCCAAACAAACGACACAGAAGAGCCGAGAGCATGCGTCTCTTTAACGTTCGAAAAGGGTCCCGATGATTTATAAAAAAACAACTCCGTCTGTGCTGCCAGGACAGCAGTCTGATGGCTTAGCTTAGCACCAGCCAAAAAAAGGTTACAGTGGGTGACTTTAACACATTCCTCACACCTCTCCCAGATCCTTGGCCAGGTGCCAATGAGAAAGTCTTGAGTCTCTTTTTATCCCTCTCTCTCTCTCTCTCTCTCTCTCTCTCTCTCTCTCTCTCTCTCTCTCTCTTTCTCTCTTTGGCACTTGCATCTCTCTGCCCCTATATTAAATGGATATCTTATAATCATCTGCCATTATTTTCTCAATCTCTTATGTCCACAAAATGTTCATATCTCAGTTTCCCAGATCTCGAGGCAATATCTTTAAAATGTCTTGTTTTGTTGACCAACTCTCCAAAACCAACATATTTCCTTTACAATCCTACCAAACACACGTGGAGCAAATCCTCACATTAAGGGTGCTAGAACAAGCAAATTCAGCACCACGCGGCATTAGCTGTTTTTTTCTTTCACTTTGTTACAGTTAGCCCATTCTCCAGGGTATATCAGCCGTTATACAGCCTGCAGAATGGGAACACAACCACAACGTAGTCGCTTACTAAAACATTATTAGCAGATGTGCACACATGGGGAAAGAGTTACAGGATGACTGACTGCACAATACTGACAGAGCACAGTTCTAACTTAGACCGATCATCAGTACCAACCAGGGTTGAACAACATGTTAAATAATTCTTTGAGTTTCAATAGGGCCTTCGCCGCGGCCCTACAGCCGCCCTAAGCCCAACCAACAGCATCTCTCTGCCTTAGCTGGCCTCCGTGCTACTGGGTTAGCTTGCTGAACGAGAGTCTGTTGCTGAGTCTGAGTTTAGTTTCTCATAAGGATCCCCTTTAGCTGACGCCTAGATGACCAGCAAGTCTTCCTGGAGTCCAAAACAACATTAAATCCGACAATGTGTAACAATTTTGTGGCACATGCAGGAAAATAAAGTAAACATATCTAAGTATTAAACTAAATAACAAGGAAACTCCCAGAAAACCCCCAAATCTTTAAAACAATATTACATTACGATACATAGCTAACATCCAGGAAACAAATACTTCTTACAACAAAGGAAAATAAGATTCTACAGCCTTTCCTGTGTTACTTGGGAGATTATTCCATAAAAAAACAGCTGTTTTTCAGGTAGTTAGAATTTGGTGAGGGTGGAAGCATCTTTCCCTACTGGCTCCTCTTGAGTAGTTTTGCATCGCCAGACCTCTCTCTCCACACTTGGTTTTAGTGCCGTGCCAGCTGCCCACTCACCCCTTCCCACAAAAACTAACCTGAAACGTAATACATTTCAATTTCATTTAAAAAAAATAAAAGGTTTAAAATAAAAAAAATCTAATTTACTTTATACTATCAAATAATAACAAGAGTCATCTCAAGACACTTTACAGATAGAGTAGGTTTAGACTAGACCACACTATAATTTACCCAACAAGACCCAACAATTCCCCCAAGAGCATTTAGTGTGACGGTGGTGAAGAAAAACTGACCCAGTCTCTTCTTCCAAATGCGTACAGATACCACGCCACTTGGCTTAAGAAAGGGGCCGTGTTTGTTTACGCGAAGTAATGATGTCATGTTGCAATCCAAGTAGAACTGCAAGTAATGTACTCTGCTAATCACCAATATCCGATAATTTTGTCCAAACCTTGAACTATCCTAGCCTGGTCCTACCAGTCTCGTACATTTCATTTGTCCAGAGAGTCTGGCCACTCTCCATTGACAAGTGTTAACTTCTTTGAGGGCGGGTACTCTGTTGAAGTTTAAAACTATTGGATCTGCCCAGTGCCGCTCTGGATCTGCCATAACCAATCGCTAACGTTTGGTCATGACATCAGCTTAGCATCGCTAATGTTAGCCTTAGCTAACTCCTTTACCACTGA
>NC_045737.1:36508535-36514124 GCF_008692095.1 Etheostoma spectabile | reverse complement strand
TGGAAAATCTAACTTTTCCCAAAGCCAGGGGAGAGGAAGGCCACAACATCATGGCCATTATCAAAATTCAGCAAAGTTTGCTCGTGCTCGGGCTTTAACTTCTGGATTTTCGGCAGCGTTGCCACAACGGGCCGAATGGTCTCGCTCGCATCTTTCTCCGGCACTACTAGTACAGAACTCACCGAAGGTTAAAGAACCTCGACGTCATCGTTCGCCTCCGCTTGCTGATCGGCCGGAGAAAACCTGCAAATATACCGCAAACCCAGACGGCATACTGAAGGAGAATGAAAATTGAGCGGAAGTACGTAGGAGGGCAGAGCCAGACTAGTACCATCTCTCATGTTTGTTGTTTTAAATCATAAATCTGTATTCTGATCATGCTCCGTGAAAATGTCAAAACATGAAGTTTAAGAGTCAGTATCGGACATACAGGTGATGCAAACCACTTAACTCTTTATGATCTCGGGGGAATTTTGTTGCTAATGAGGTGTGATGAGCCTTGGCTTGGCTGGAGACTAATGCCATATTGACGGTGTGCATCCCGTCTATGAACACTTACAAACACACTCAAATGTAGCACATGTAGATTAACACATTACAGTACACACGCAGCCCCATGAGTCCAGACCTGTACTTTTATGCTTTTCACATGTTCTTTTTAGTGCCGCGGCACTGATCACGTTTCAATTCAATTGTCTAACAGACGCACACAAACCTTTTATCGTCACTTTTATCTTTTTTCATTCCTTCTCTCCGTTTTATTGCCTCCTCTGAGTTCCTCTCTGCGGTGCCTCGAAAGCGATTTCCCTAATTGTGTTTTTCATCAGAGAATTACAGCAAGAAAACACCATGCAGTGCTCAGTGACTCTGTCACAGCTGAGTGTGTCCAAACAAGCCCGCAGCACTGCTTATTGCTTCTGCTACTGTATCTTGCTTGAGGGAACTGGCTGATAAGGTTGAGGCACGCTGGATCATGAGTCTTTGATAGGATATCAGTAAGCGCTGCTCGATGCAGAAGCACCAAACTCCATCAATATTTAAGTAGTGAGGATCTCCACAATAACCTTTTATGGTTTTAAGGTAAATACCAAAGATGTTGTTACAAGGCTCTCTGTCTTTCGTTCCCTTTTCTTTTCATTTGGCCTCCCGTCGATCTTGGACAAACACTAATGTGCGTTTGATCCATTGCTACCAGGCTTTTTTAGGTTTCTGTCACAGCAGGTGCAGGGTGGATAGTCCGTTGGGATCATAAATTGCCACTGCAGCCTGTCTCACCATAGATTGTGTCAAACAAAGTCCTAAACAACAGCGGCGAAAAAACCAAACTATATTTATTAGTAATCCAGTCCTGGTGTTGTGGGGGAAGAATGAAGCTGGTTGATTTAAGAGGCTCAAGTTCTTTGATTGTTTTCTAAAAAATCAGTTGTTCTCATACATACACCGCTTTGTTCTCCCTCAAAATATTTTACCTTCTAATATAATATTTTATATAATATTCTGAAGAGGAAAATAGTAGCCTATATGTAAGGCAATTATGGCATAACAGCTATGTAGCTTCATCAAGAAGTGCTATTTCAGACAGACATGGCGCAGCCCATCAAATTGTGACTGAGACGCCACATTTCTCTATTTCTCTGCTGCCAGAGATAAAAAACATATTTCTTTATACTACTACAGAGTGTCAAATCAAGTCCGTTTTATTTAGATACCTGTAGCCAAAAGCATAATGTGTCTGAAAGGATTTAACAATCTGTGCAGACATCCTTTATCCTTTTGTGTTGCTTGTTGTATGTTTTATTGTCCCCAAACAGTCGATGTCCAGAAGTCGGCTGTAGCATAGCTGCGTACACACCGACGGTTTGTAGTTCTGTGTGTGTTTATACGGTAGCTCAGACTGTGGCTGATGCCAGAACCCACCACTTAAGTTTCTGCTATTTTTCTTCAATTTTCTCTCCTGATCTTCTTGTCTCTGCACCCTCGCATTTTAGATCCATAAATCCTTGGGATATGCATACATTTCAGTCCACACTGTCGAGGGGTAATCTGCCTGTATTCATGCCCATATGCTTACCTCCATTGTCTTAAATTGGTCTAAAGTAGTGTCAAATTTGCCTCAGGTTCACTGTGATGATGGATATAGTATGACTGTGCATATAAAAGGTTTGTGAGATTACTGTATCAGAGAAAGTAAGATTTATGGTCTAAACAGCCTCTCATAGATAATTTAACACATTTAGTTGAAGGTATTTACACCCTGGGCAATGTTGGGCATTTATCCTATGTTTTGGCCTGACTGGAGCTTGACCTTTGCCACCACTCAGCATCTGTAGCCAGGTTACTATGGCGACGGCAAAATGCAGCCCTTGGCGGAGGGTTAATGATTAACCTCCTTTTACAGCTCGACTACTTCCTAATGAGCCATTAACACGACGATTGGGTCAGGGCCAAGGTATGCAAAGAGGAAACTGGATGTGGAAAGCCAAGTGTTTGCTGCGCGTCTTGTTTTTTCCTCATCCTCTTATTGCCATCTTTGAGCTTACATGACACACACACACACACACACACACACACACACACACACACACACCCTAGCACATACAGATACACACCGTCAGTAATAGCCAGTGTATCAGGCCTCTGAGGAAAGAGAGCTTGGTTATTAGTTCTATTCTGAGATTCATGATTAAAGAAGTGTGTGTGTGTGTGTGTGTGTGTGTGTGTGTGTGTGTGTGTGTGTGTGTAATCAAATCTGGAACATTTCTCCATGTTGCTGGGGGCCTTTTTGAGGTGAACTGGAATCCCTATTTGCTGTGAGATTTCAGTTCCAGACTGAACTCAATAGCAGTATTTGGTAACATATTTACTGACAATAGTGTTCCCACTACACCGCTGGAGTCTTTCCACTAACTGCCACTCAAGAGCCAGAGAGGCAGAGAAAGCCAGAGAGAGAGAGTGTATGGGATATTGTAGGTGCCCACCAATTTTCAGTTGAGCTAAAACATCACTACCAACTAAAGCTGTCACTTTTGATTCAAGCTACTTTACAAATGTTGGAAAAGTTAAACATATTTAATCTGTAGTGATTTGAATTGAAATTGTGCAGTAAAGGTGGAGCAGACCTTGACTCGCGCTCCGGCAGGAGGCGGTTGTTGACCAATTGCACGGCCTCGTATCCTTGGTAGGTTATTGCGGTTCTTTGAGTATACGCAAATTACAGGAACCCAGCGAGCCCTGTTGCACCGATAAACACAAAATGCTTCCACACATAACTTCTCCAAGGTTTGGTTCCATAATTGACACCATATTTAAGTATTTTGTGCATATGAACTCTTTATTAGGTACACCTTTCTAGTATCTAGTAGTACCTTTCCAGACTTACTTTTGTCTTCAGAACTGCTTTCATTCTTCGTGGAGTAGGTTCAACATGGTGCGAGAAACGAGTGCTGGGCTGTATGAACAAAAACTAATGTCACTGTATTTTTTAACATTCTGGCAGTTTTGCGGTATATCACGGTGTTTTTTCTTTTGCTTCACTGTGCCCTTACATAGGTTTATACCGGCTTATTCTACTGTCAGGTGTACATAGTATACCACAAAAACATTTTTGATTACTTAAAACTTGGATTACTAAAGGGTTTGGTTGGCTCCACAACATTATAAGTAGCGTACTATGAAGGAGACTTCATTGCAAACTGCAAAGTAGTCAAATAAACTTAAATCGAATAAATACACATAAAAACAACTTTATCATTGTTTCCCTTATAAAACATCATAGTTGCAAGATACACTATTTTGGCCACAGGTAAGTTAAGTTGTTGTAGAAAAGTGGGCAACTGAACAAAGCTCTGCTGTCAGCCTCCTTCGGTGTTTGATTAATGTTAGTAGGTATTTCAGCGGGGCAACACCTCTTGAATCCAGTGTTTTAATCATTGCCCTGAACCCGTCTTTCACAACTTGTTCCACCAAAACAACTTCCTTCCCGAGGCTATTATGCAGCGTCACCGTCATTGAGTGTGTTAACGGCGCCCAAGATGTTTGTGATCTCTTTAAAGAAATGCCAGTAGAGCAGAGCACGTTTTCTCCTATCCTGGAATGCTGTGTGAACTAGCCAGACCTTCCTCCGCGGCGCTGTGGAGGGAGGTCTGGCAATGCGAGGCCATAGATCTGGTGACTGTGGAGGCCGTTTGAGAACACTCATTGTTATGTTTAGAAAGCATTTAGAAAAGATTTAAGCCTTGTGACGTGGCACATTATCCCGCTGGAAGTAGCCTTTGGAAGATGAGTACACTGTGGTCATAAGGGGATAGACAGGAACTGCAGCAATGCCCAGGTAGGTTGTGGCCTTTGAACCATTATCCATTGGTACTAAGGGGCCTGATGTGTGCCAAGAAACTATCCCCCACACCACTACACCACCAGCAGCCTGATCTGTTAGTAGAAGGCAGGACGGATCCATGCTCTCATGTTGTGTACACCAGATTCAGACCAGAACATCTGAATGACCAGGCGACGATTTTCCAAGTCTTATTTTGTCCAATTTTAGAGAACCTGTGCCAATTGTATCCTCAGTTTCTTGTTCTTGGCTGTCAGGAGTGACACTGTGGTGGACACTGAATTAGAGGAAGTTATTGTTTATCAGACCCCAGATGAGACAAGAAGCTAATGTTAGCGATCGGCGCGGCCTCTCTGCAGGAGACGCTGTAGTCCTCCAACACGCTGTAGCTACTGCTTTAAAATAGTTCTCCAGGTTAGTGGGGATGCATACTGCTCAAAACCAACATGAAACACGTAGCTAGTAATGTTCACTCAACGTTTTGTTTTGAGGTTAAACTGTGTGTAAAAGGAGCCAGGGTTCTAACTAACTAGCTTTAGCTAATTCTATTCATATATTCAGTATATTTCATCAAGCAGAAGTTAAAAATAATGAACGCATAAATGGAGAAGGGCACAGTGACCTCAGCATGCTTGTTATCTTAGTCCACCTTTGAGATGTAAACATGAGATGTACCAGTGCACCTAATAATCCTCGGCTAAACAACATCATTGTGAGAATCAGAAGTGTATCAGGAGAGCTGGCTTCATTAGTTGTGGGGTTGTATAGGAGAAAAAACAATTTAGAAAAAAAGCAGGAATGCAGGCAGCTTCTTGAGGTGCTCGTCGGCTCTGAAAAAGATGAGAGGGAGTTGAACATAAAAGCAGATTGACGTTGTGCTCCAGTATATAATTGCCAACGTATTTCTTCCGGCCACAGCTGTTAGTTTGTAGTTCACAAGCCACAGACATAACTGGAGACACTAGAGATGGTCCCATACCATTTTCTGTTTACTGATTTGGATACCTGAACTTACATATCGGCCGATGCTGTTAAAAAACACAGATATTTTATTATGTTTTAACAGCAGTACACTACTATTACCCCATGTAGGGATGTGATATGATTTCTATCATTGTTGTAAAACTCTTTGTGAAACATGAAAAGACACAAACAATGAACGCCTGGGAACTTTCTTTAATTATCCAGTCTGACAGTGAGACATAACAGAAAAAGAACAAAAATAACAAGTATGGGCTTTACGGGTTTAATTAGGG
>NC_045737.1:36506544-36508525 GCF_008692095.1 Etheostoma spectabile | reverse complement strand
TGTCAATATGAATTGATAATGTATATAAAACTAGATATCATCTTAGATCTTGGATATTCCAGTATTGTGATTTGACATAAGAGTTGTCTTTTGTGGTATTTGCCTTTACCCATTTAGTCATAATATCCACATGATGTACAGATGCCTATTTATCACAATCACAGTCTCTCTGCAAATACAAATGTGCAATATCTGATTTTTACTATCGTATGTACTATATTTACAATATTTATTGTTTTTATTGTGTCTTTTGCCTTCATACGGGTCCTGTCAGTTTATTTGTGAACCACTGAGGGTGAGTTGCAGAAGAAATTCTAT
This sequence comes from Etheostoma spectabile, assembly GCF_008692095.1. Lineage (NCBI taxonomy): Eukaryota > Metazoa > Chordata > Actinopteri > Perciformes > Percidae > Etheostoma > Etheostoma spectabile. The sequence continues at coordinate 36,508,207 of NC_045737.1, read as the reverse complement.
TTTAAACGTCGTTCTGTAAATATTTTGTGAAATCACCAATATTCAACCCTATCGTAGCAATATTGATATTGAGGTATTTACTAAAAAATATCGAATTAGATTTTTTTTCTCCATATTACCCAGCACTAGGGCTACATTACGTGGTATCGAATCAGTGCATAGATTACTGTACTTTCCAATACCGTTACCATTATTTAAGCCAGTGTCAGAAAGTTTTCCGATACTGGTATCTGTATCAGAACATCTCTAGTAAAGACCTGTTACAAGTGACCCCTAATCTCGGCACAGTTTCTCTATGCATGACCAACTAGGTTTTTTCAACCTTGTTTGCTCCGTTCTATGTCAGATTATTTTATTTTATTTATTTTAAGTCACAATTAATGTCATCCTGATTTCGTCCTTATTTAAACGGCCAAGACAATTGCTTGCATTAATGAACTGTAGGAGAACGGCACAAAATGGTAATTGCACGGGCAATTAAATCTTCCACATTAGACATGTCCTCTGCTGCTAATGAGCGTGAGTCTATTAACTCCACATTGTGCACACAGTAAACAGAGCTTCACATATCACATTACAGGTGGATGTCATTAGTCTAGTCTATTGTCTGTGTATTCCCAAATACTGAGTAAGTAAAATGTTGGAGCAAATGGGTGAAATCTCCTTCCTTGTACATGTGGTTATAATCCTTGATGATTTGGCAACACTTGTTACCGTGGCAACAGCAAATGGGGTTTAATTCTACAAAAACAAAACCAAATGAGCAGCGACTTTGGCACACATGCAACAGAAAAGCAACTGGTGCTGAAACAATTCATCGAATAGTTGATGCACAGAAAATGAATTGCATACAATTTTGATAATCAATTAACGTTTGAAGTTACTTCTTTTTGGAAAAATGCCAAATGTCTGCTGTTTTCCACTCCTGAAATGTGTGACTTTGCAGCATTTCTTTGTTTCTTATAATTATAAATTGGGTTTTGGACAGTTGGTTGGATAATGCAAGCAATTTAGAGATGACTCGTTGGATTTTGGGGACTGGTGACCTGGTTTTCTTCAAGTTTATTAAAGATAAAGCGATAAATCGCTTAGTGAAAAAAGATTGGGACATTGTTCGGTATAGGATAGACATAGTGTTATGGGATTAATTTAGTTGGAGGATGGATGGATGGATGGAGGATGGATGGAGGATGGATGGATGGATGGATGGATGGAGATGGATTGATGGATGGATGGATGGATGGAGGATGGATGGAGGATGGTGATGGATGGATGGAGGATGATAGATAGAGATGATAGATAGATAGATAGATAGATAGATAGATAGATAGATAGATAGATAGATAGATAGATGATAGATAGATAGATAGATAGAAGATAGATAGATAGTAGATAGATAGATAGATAGATAGATAGATAGATAGATAGATACTTTATTCATCCTGAAGGAAATGTTAGGCATCCAGTAGCAAGACAACCATAAGACAACAAACATATATACACACATATACAGTATCACACATACATAAGAATACAAATAAAAATCAGTCACAGAAATACAATGACCATGATAAGGTAACACACTATAGTAGACTGTGTGCAATGGTGAAAAAGTGAACAGTGCAGGGATGGAACAGCAGATTAAATATTAACTATGACTATG
>NC_045737.1:36499073-36506534 GCF_008692095.1 Etheostoma spectabile | reverse complement strand
AACATAATAACCTATAAACTGACTGATTTGAATAAGAACAATATGCAACAGGGAATAAGTTATTAGATGTAATATGTAGATGTTATGACCACAGTCCAGATTGTGCAGGAGGGCTAATATAGCCTATAAGACAGTTGTGCAGCAGACAGTGTGATATAATGGTCGGGGCTGAGAGAGACAGGCTCATGCTGAAAAGTCAATTCCTCCCCTCCCCCCTTGTGTTGTATTGAAGAGCTGGATGGCGCCGCGAACAAAGCACCTCCGTAACCTGTCTGTTGAACATGACAGTGACAGAAGTCTGCCACTGAGCTCCTCTATTTAAAGAATGTGCTGTGCAGTGGGTGGCAGTCATTGTCCGTGATCGCCAGCATCCTGCTTATTGCAACAACAGAGCCAGCTTTCTTTACCAGCTCGTTCAGTCGCCCAGCGTCTCTCTTCTTAATGCTGCCCCCCCCCCCCCCCCCCCCCCCCCCCCCAGCATACCACAGCAGAGAACAGGATGCTGGCAGTGACTGACTGGTTGAACATCCAGAGGAGCGTACTGCAGACACTGAATGACCGCAGCCTCCTCAGGAAGTAGAGCCAACTCTGCCCTTTGTCATACAGCACATCCGTGTTGGCTGACCAGTCCCGTTTATTGTCCATGTCTACCCCCAGGTACTTGTATGTGCTGACCACCTCCACATTGACCCCTTCAATAGAGACTGGTGTCATGTGTGGTTTAGATCTCCTGAAATCCACCACCAAGTCCTTGGTCTTTGTTGTGTTCAGGTGCAGATGGTTGACCCTGCACCATTGCACAAAGTCATCCACCAGGTTCCTGTACTTGTACTCCTGTCCATCCCTGATACACCCCACAATTGCAGTGTCATCCGAAAACTTCTGCATGTGATGACATGACTCAGAGTTGTAGCTGAAGTCCAAAGTGTAGAGGGTGAACAGGAACAGTGAAAGCACAGTCCCCTGAGGCGCTCCGGTGCTGCAGAACACAGTCTCAGAGAAACAGTCCTTCGGCCTGACAAACTGTGGTCTCTCCGTCAGATAGTCTGTTATCCAGGATACCAGGTGAGCGTCAACCCCCATCTGCACAAGCTTGTCTCCCAGTCTGACGGGCTGAATGGTGTTAAATGAGCTAGAGAATTCAAAGAACATGATTCTCACAGCACTTTTCCCCTTGTCCAGATGAGTTTGGGCTCTGTACAGTAGGCATGTTATAGCATCCTTGACGCCCACCTTCTCCTGGAATGCAAACTGGAGCCGGTCCAGTGAGGAGTGGCTGACTTTGGGCCTGAGGATGTGAAGTAGCAGTCGCTCCATCGTCTTCATTTTGTGTGACGTTAGAGCGACTGGCCTAAAGTCATTTAGCTCACTGGGATGTGGTTTCTTAGGAAGTGGGATGAGACACAATATCTTCCACAGTGTTGGAACCAGCCCCAGTCGGAGGCTCAGGTTGAAGACAGGCTGAAGAGGCTCCCCCAGTTCCAGTCCATTCCATCCTTTATTTATAAATAAAGCGATCATTAGTTAAAATTTAAGTCGGTCAATAATTATGGCTATTGCTAAATTATTGTCAACCATCACAAACTAGGTTTGATTTCATGAAATGATGACACAGATTACAACTTAAATGTCTTATTCTTTAGTCCATCCATCCATCCATCTATCTACATCTGCTTATCCGGTCTCGGGGGCAGCAGCTCCAGTAGGGGACCCCAAACTCCCCTTTCCCAAGCCACATCAACCAGCTCTGACTGGGGGGTCCTCCCTGCTTATTCTATAGTTACAAAGTTATTGAAGAAATTCATTTTCCCCTACTCCCTTGAATCTTCTCAGTCAGTCAGTTAGATAAGCCTATTTTCGACATTTCTGTCCTGGATGCATGTGGCAGCACAAAGTTATTACATTTACTTTCATCTACAAAGACACTGTGTACACTAAACACACAATAATGAAAGAATGGTTAAAGAGCAGAACTAGAAAGACGATCTCTATTTATTTATTTATTTTACCAGCCTGTTATTGATTCACATTAGCTCTTTAAAGGAGAAGCGCTTCCTCACAGGTCCCTACCAGGCTGCCTTCATGCTCTAAGAGTTGGACGTTGGACTAAGTGGCAGTTCAGTTTTCTAGGACCGCTGATGTCAGCAATTGTTTGAGTAATATCTATACAAAAGATCATGAACCCACTGTGTGTGTGTGTGTGTGTGTGTGTGTGTGTGTGTGTGTGTGTGTGTGTGTGTGTGTGTGTGTGTGTGTGTGTGTGTGTGTGTGTGTGTGTGTGTGTGTGTGTGTGTGTGTGTGTGTGCGTGCTACAATGTTAGTGAGGACATTGGGCTCCAATCAGGTCCTCTGCTGCAAACCCTCTAGTGTGTGTGTAAGGGAGAGAGAGAGAGAACATGTGAGGGAGTCAGAAACACTGTGTTCTTCTCATCAAAGCCCCACCCTCCTGACTATCTCCACGGAAACGCAACACAATTGGTACGTGTCGCCTGGCAACATTGCCCGATATCTTTGGGACACAGGGCTGCTGGCAGAGAATAGACGCACGCGCACACACATACGCACACACACAGACGCACACACACAGACGCACACACAGAAACACACACAGACGCACACACACAGACGCACACACAGACACACACACACGGTCACAGAGGTGGCTTGTTTCACATTGAGCCTTTTCAGCTGCAGAACCCTCCGACGTTCAGTACTCTTGAACACAGCGAAAGTGTAAACGTGTGTTTAGGCTGATGTATTTTTTATCAGTGGCATCCCTGACATACTGCATTGGTTAGATAAAGACTTCTTTCACTCGCAGTCAGGACTGGAACCAGATATGGAGCTTGAAAATGAAGTCAAATTGAATCTGATCAGATACGACTCCCAAGAGGTTCAGATGTTTGTCTGCATGTAGTAAATGCCACGAAGGACTGCGGTGTTGCTGGGCAGCTTCCAGGTATGAATGTGGAACTGTGTGAATGTGATCAGGTCGTCGTTGCAAATGAGAAGTTGTTCTCAATCGACCATACTAAAAAGCAGTCTGATCTGCCGCCACTGAACAGCTCCACTGGAGCGGTTGGGGTTGAGGGCCTTGCTCAAGGGCACCTCAGTGGTGGTAATGATGGAGGGACAAGCGCTGCTCTTTTCACTTTCCCCACCCAGATTCTATCCTCTCGGTCTTCCTCTTCTCTTTGCTCTACAGATGTTTGCTCTACACTAAGTTCAACATGAAGAAAATGAGTTCCGACCACTAAACTAGTAGTTTTAGATCCATTGAGGATCATTTTGTTACTTCTGATCCAGTCCACCACTGAATGTAGCTCTCTCTGTAGTTCAGTATTTAGACCTCCAATATCAGTTCCTGATAAATATATATAAGAATCATCAGCAAACATTGAAATGCTCGCTTTATCTAAAACAGATGGTAAATCATTAGTAAAGATTGTGTAGAGGAGTGGTCCAAGACGACCTCCTTGAGGCACTCCATGTTCCACAAGGATTGAACCGACAACGTGCCGGTCACACGCTCGCTTCTTTAACCTTTAGGCCACCACTGCCCCCTAATAACGAAATCCCCACACATTGTATTTGAATGAAATTCTAACAAACCTTTATTTTCTACTAGAGAATGTTCCATGAAATGAAAACATGCAAACCATTAGAGGGACTTGAATCCCTCACCCCCTGGCTTCCCTTGTGAAGCACAGCAGCCACAGATGAAGATTTCCAGTTTTAATGTTATCATTTAGCAGAAAGTGGCTGCTAATGGTGCAGCAATTAGGCCCTAAGGGGTAGTCTGCTGGTGAATGGACAATTATTCTTGAAAGTCTTGTATTACAGAAAGAGCAAATGTCACCGTGAAATCAACTTTTGTCTGAGGTTCATGTCAGAATCAGTTATATTAACTCACCAGGAAGGCTAATTAGGAAAGTGAATTAACCTTTATAGGTTTCAGTAACTGTGCTGCGTCTCAATTCGGATACTTCCACAAGTACACATGCAGTACGCTATGTACTCACTTGTGTAGTGCGTACATTTCGATAGGGTAGTGTTGTCTGAAGTCAGACACAGCCGTTATGCACTGACCGGAAATGACTCTTCTTCTCTTTTTCTTTTTAATGGCTACATGGCAGCCAGACGGAGATTTACCACCACCTGTTGTCGCCTGCCAAAATATAGACCGGCTTGTTTTCTCACTATCTGACAATAGTTTGTGTGTGTGTGTGTGTGTGTGTGTGTGTGTGTGTGTGTGTGTGTGTGTTGTTGTTTGTGTGTGTGGGTGGGTGTGTGTGTGTGGTGTATATATATATATCACAGTATATATAAATATCACAGTGTATATTTATATATACGGTGTATATCAGGTTCATGTTACTTTATTTGTACTTGTAGAAACACTTGTTGTGCAGTTAAGTGCAGGGCATCCATGACGCACAGTTTCAGCCACCACAGACAACATTCTGTATAATGGGACAATAAAAAAACGGTAAACAGTACCGGCTTGTTTTCTACTCCTGACTACAGTATGGTATTGTAAAAAAGCACTGTAATTACATTCAGTGTTTGCAGTTTCAGTCGCAAACCGCCGCAGCTTTCTCAACCTCCATTTTCTACGAGGGTTGTGTCTGAAAATTGGATACGTTGCACTACATGCTCAATATGTATACTGTCATTTAACATACTTTTTGTGTAAATAAACAGAAGTGTGTATCTTTTTTGAACCCACTAAGCTGTAATTTTCAACGTCACTTCCTGAGGGCCTCCTTCCTGGTTGGAGATGCGTGACCATGGTAACCCCTGCCGACCTTAGCTCTTGCTATACTGGACAAATGCTTGACCTGACACACCAGATATAGGCTCGTTCGAGATGAGCCAGGCCTGCGCAGAATCGATCACCGGCTCGTCATGCACACGTGGCCAACAATAACCTCACGAGATCAAGGCGCCCGCTGGTTTATAAACTTTATTGTTTTTGAATCATGAACACATGTTGTGTTGCTGATTGTTAAGTTTAGAAGTCAGAGGCTAAATCCGTTTAGGTTACGGATCATCTCCAATCTGTTGGGTATTAACATCCGCAACAGGTCGCATGTAAAACATTTTGACAGCTACTTAATTAAAACCACTGGAGACTGTGTACCAGCGGATATATGGGTCTCATAGCATTTCATTAAATCAGAATCTGACCAGGATGAGTGTTTCTGTGACTTCCTGTTCTCGTCCACTTTACAGACGAGGCGCAGTTTGAACGAGCCTGTAGTTTTTAGGCAGCCTGAAGCTTTTCAGTCTCATGATGTCAGCACGCAAACGTGCGTTTGTGGCACTATCTTTGTGGGGACCAGTCATTGACACAATGCATTCCCTAGCCCCTCACCCTAACCTTAACCATCACAACTAAATGCCTAACCTTAACCCTTACCACAACCTAATTCTAACCCTGATCCTAAAACCAAATCTTAACGTTCAAACAGCCCTTTAAAGTTGTTGGGTCCAGCATTTTGGCCCCACAAAGCTGTCGGGACCCCACATGTATGCTGGACTCCCGGTTTTTGGACCCCACAAATATGGTTAAACAAGACCACGCACACACATACACACACACACACACACATACACACACACACACTCCCTGCCTTCTGCTAGTAGAGGGAAATGGCGTTGACAGCGACATATTTAGTTTTCTATTTTTGCCCCATGACACACTCACACTGGAAGAGGAGGATGATGGGATGAAGGATGATTGGACAATCAGTCTGGTGGAGCATCTTTAGCAAAAGCACCTGCACAAGGAACCGAAAAATACATGTTTTATCTTATCCATTTCATTTTTAGTAGCATGTTGATGTCTACACTTTCATCACAGCCACTGGTGCTCCCTGTGTTGTGGTCTTTGAAGTTAAATGGTGTGTTTAGAGTAGAAAATGGGCCAAACCTCCTGTTAGCCAGACACTAAAAGGTTTACATACATACTAGGGCTGGGAGAAAAACATAGAAAATCATATTTTTTGTGACTATTTTCAAAACTGATTATTTTTGTAAAATCCAGCAGAAACTGCAGAAAATGTGTTCTTTACAAATGAAATTGAATGACATGTGATGAGCATTCTGTTTAATAAACAATTAGTTTTTATAAAGTCACATGATATAATATCTCTAAGATCGCTGCAGTCGGCAGCGGAAAAACAAGCTACAATGTAAGATAATGATTTTCCAGCTGTTAACCTTCACAAAAGTGCTTGTTTTCCCACTGACAGGCTAAGATTAATATTCTAAGTGTCCGACAACAATATGGAAAGGATTTCTAAGGAGGTCGACCTTTCTGTTAAAGATTAAGATCCTTTTTTTAAACATAAAAACATCTGCGAAATTGCGTTGATGAAAAGCCGTTTCGGGTCGTCTTTCCACTTTTACAACCATCACAACTCTGGTTTTGGTTGAAATAAACACATTTGACTGATTTACATGTGAAAATATGTCGGCTCTATACACGCTAAAAGTACTGTTTTTTTAAATGGAGTCTGGTGGGTTTAGCGCTAGCGGCTTCAGAGCTAATTCTGGTTAAACAGAAAGGGCTCAAAGAGGTTTTAAAGAGATCTATGTCTTTAGGGATCCTTTCCATAATGTTGCCAGACACTTAGAATATTAAAATGAGCCTGTCAGTGGCAAAATAAAGCACTCTGAGTTTACCAAACTGACGATGCACATTTGCCCCATAGGGTCACATTGCAGCCTGGTCTGTGGCTGCCGGTGACAGCATTCACGCTTAAATACGCTTAATGGTCCAATTTCAAAGATTGTCGTTACCATCAGTCACTTACACACAAAAACATCGGAAAATAGGGTCCAGGTTGAAAAAAATGGTAGTTACCCTTTAAGTAGTGATCTGTGAGCTTTAGAAAGGGTTTAGCATGAGGTCAAAGAGTTAAGCTGGGTGTCAGCCATCGCACTGGTCCCTGGAGACGCAACACGCTCACCCACAAATCCCCACATATACTCTCACTTACACACCAGCAAAGGGTTGGTATGTGGATCCCTATCACATGGCTGAGTGAGCCTGCAGTAGAGCAGATGATGGATTGAACTGCGGATACTTTGGCCCCGATAATAAAAGCCCTAATAAACATTGAGAAGGGTGGAAATATCCACACTATAATGGCTCAATGGTAAATTCAGTATTTGCCTTTCCACAGCAGTTATGTCATATTCACATACATTGGTGGGATTATTATCAGTGTCAACATGACGCGTTCAGATCTTTCAGGAACAAAAGGAGGATCGTGTCCTTGCACCGTAGCGGCTGGAAGACTTTTGTAATGTGAAGCGTCTGTGCACAAATGCATATTCACTTAAGATATTGACTTTATTTACAAGACTTGTCATTGTTCAAAGGCAAAAGAAAGAGATCTTGATACTAGAATGTCAGTGATGCGTTTTGGACAAATCAAAGCTGAACACATC
>NC_045737.1:36490421-36499053 GCF_008692095.1 Etheostoma spectabile | reverse complement strand
TGTGGACAGCGCTCGTGTCAGAGAAGATTGTGTGTGTGTAAAATGATCCATCTAGATCATGTTCAAACGTTTGTTTATTGGCATTCATTGACAATAAAAAGAGATTAATGCTAAAATTTATAGCCTTTTTTTTTTATTTTATTTTTACAAAATTATTATTGCCTGCTTTTATGATGAAAACAGGTGCACATTCTAGAAGTCTTGATTAAGAAAAAAAAAAGAGAAAAAGATCAGTTTCATCACTCAACTGATAAATGCATTACTAGATCATTTCTAAAAAAAAGGGTTTGGTTTCTTTTTTTCTTTTTTGTGGCATTTGTCGGCATTTCTTGTTGATAGGACAGCTTAGACTTGAAAGGGGAGCGAGAAGGGGATGACATGCAGCAAAGGGGTGGAGGTCTGAGTCTCTGTATGTGGGTGTGCGCTCCATCAGGGGAGCTACCCAGGTGCCCTTGGTTTCTTTGTTTGATACATTTCTTCAAAAAAAAATCTTCAAAAACCCTGATTCTTCTTTGGTGTTGGGGCTTTGTTAAACTGAGGCGTGGTGGAGTGAGAGTAGAACTGTCTGACACCGTGATGAGTGTAGAAGAGAGACGACAGCAACAGCAACTAAAATGTGTCTCCCGCTAAAACCTCGAGCACCCTCAACGCCAGAGCCAGGCTGCTCTGTCCCAAACTTCTGTTCCCTTTTATCTGAAAACTTGATAGAGTGGATGAAGGTGTGCTCTGGCACTGCTGAGTGCCACACAAACAAACCCCAATCCGTGAAGTCCGGTGAAGTGACATGTGTCTCTGGACGACAGTATCCTCGCTTTGTTTTTCAGTTCTTTTTCAGTTCTTTTTCTGCATCTCTTTCCCTTGCCTGTCATGTTTTCTTGCCTCCTCTGTCAACATCTGTTCTTTTGTTGGCTTCCTTTCTCCTTCATTTTACTTTGCCCTCCGTCTCGTCTTTTCCCCAACATGCATGCTTTCGTTTCTCAAGCACAAAGTCAGGACCCATGTGTTTTTTAAAATCTTGCATAGATACCACATGAGGGCTGATGCTGCCATGTCTTCTTGAAGTGGCTATTTGTAACTTTTAGTTTGTGTTGATTCTAGCTTTGGACAAAAGCAGCAGTAATGTTTTTACCACACCTGCTGTCGTAAAGTTCTCTCCTTTACGGTGCTGTATTACCCAGTTAGGGTTACCGGGAGGCAGAGTTGTAGTACTCGACATCGGTCTTGGTCTTACGACCAGTCCCAAGACCACTTCTAAAGGTCTCGGTCTCTTCTCGGAATCAACCGCATTTTTTCTCGATTTTCGCACTCCCAGGAAAGTGAACGCGGGAGACAGGAGAAGCTCTGGCTGTCTGGCACCAGTCTGGTCTTGACTTGGTTTTGCCCCCTCCAAGTCTTGATCTTGACTCGGTTTTGCCCCCTAAAAGTCTTGGTCTTGACTCAGTCTCGTCCCCTAAAAGTCTTGGGCTTGACTTGGTCTTGATACGCTCTGGTTTCGGAGGTCTCATAGTTGCGATGAATGTTTTGCTCAGTCAGAAAATCCTTCATTTACATAAGAGAAGAAGTTACAGATGCATTGTTGCATCTCAAGTGTTGCATACGATAACTATACGGGTAACGTTGTCACTGTGTCACCAAAGCATTTATTGTAGCAACCACCGTAATAATAACTTAGACAAATTTAGCACATTGTCTGCTTTCACAGGTCATTCATAATAATAACATTAACAATTACAGTTTCAGAAACATTTAGAAGTTCAATACAGTCACTTTTATCTGCTTCAGCAGTACAGGAAGGTGACTAGGGGCCCTATCTTGCAGTGTCTTTGCTATTTTGAGAAGTCCAGCACCTGCATCGTTTAAATAACAAAAGCACCTGCACACATTTGCGCCCTTGGGCAAGCTGGTCTTACAGGGAGGTGTGTTCAGGTGCATTCTGGGAGTGTTGCTATCCTGAGGCAGCGGGAAGTGATTGCCCCATTGACCAACAAAAACCTGTTCTAAAGTCAATTAAGCAGCATTTCATTGTTATTTTAACAGCACATTAGTAAAATGCACCTAGGCGTATGCACAGCGTGTGCACACTATGCTTGTTAAACACACACAGGGAAGCGCAGCAGCGCACACAAAAGATTACATACAAAAATACTACGGTGCAAATCATAATAGCAATGAGCCAAAGTCCAAACGTGCCTAGCTTTTAAAGGGAATGTAAGATGGCACTCTGGTTTATTGTTTGTTACACCCGAAACACACCTATGATTAATGAAGACTCTACACTACAACCCTTAACTACAACCATTGGGACACGCCCTAAAAGCACCTGCAGCATGCACTTCATGCCGTGTGCTTAGATTGTTAAAATAGGGCCCTAGGAGTTATAGAGTTAGCCAGTCCCGAATGGGCATAAGGGGACGTACGCACACACACACACACACACCTCAAACCTCATTTCCACCTTTCAAAGCTTCTGCACAGGGTCCCTTCCTTCAAAGGACCTTTTGAAGGAAGGGACAGTGATTACCTGGCATCATGTAACAAGCATTCAGCTACAGCCCTCCCAACACACAAGCCTCCACAGACTCCTATAAAATCAATAACTATATCCCTTTTCTATGCAAGTCTGAATGTGAATCCGTGTGTTTCGACATACAGACACGTTCTGGTATCTTAGTTTGTGAGGGAGCATTTATAATGCTCGAGCATAGCACAAAAAAGCCCTTGTTGCACCGTAGAGTAACACGAGCCCAATCCACTCCAAGATCATTTCAGGGCAGAGCCTTCACACCTTCACATACAAATGAGACTGCTCTACTGTAGCTGAAGTGCACATTAGCAGAAAGGGAAAGAGTAGAAATACAGAGAGGAATGACAGGAACAGAGAAGGGATTGGGAAAGCATCAAAGTAAAAGAAAACGTGTGTGTGTGTGTGTGTGTGTGTGTGTGTGTGTGTGTGTGTGTGTGTGTGTGTGTGTGTGTGTGTGTGTGTAAGCTAATATGAGAGCTGTAGCTCGCCGCCGATGCTGGCGAGCTCAACGTCCCGGTTTGTCAAATGTGGGTACGCATACCCCTAGGGGTACTTGGTAGTACTGCAAGGGGTATGTGAGATTTTTTTTTTTAAATGTTGATTTAAAAAATATCCATCATGCGTGATTCCTAAAATAATTATACAGACACAGATGGGGCATTGCAGTATTTTGCCTCTTTACATACAGTATAACTACTCTTTTTTTGTCCTACCAGAGATGTTTTGGACATCAGGTAGCTTATTTGGTGGGTAGCGCGCCCATATGCAGAGGTTTACTCCTCGACGCAGACGCCCAGGGTCTGACCTGCGGCCATTTTCCCCCTCTCTCTCCCTTTCATGTCTAAGATGTCTCACTTTGCAGAGCGTCCACAGACTGCGGAGGGGAAGAAGATCTGGCTAGCCCACACAGCATTCTGGGATGCGTGCTCTGGTTTGTTGGCATTTCTTTAAACCAATCACAATCTCTGTAAATTTTCCGCTGTGGAGTAGCTGTGCGAGAGAAAAATCAGATTGGATTGGTCTGGATTTACCCTGCAGAGATCTGAGGAGCAGTTAACCATAGTCTACTAGGGGTGGGACGATACGAAATCATCACGATTTTAAACATATTGCAATATTCTGTGATATATTGCAGTTTTATTTTATTTATTCCCAATTTCAAATGATGTCACCAAAAGGAAACTTTGTCAACATCTGTTTTATCTAAAAAATGATACACTTCTCTGTTTGTTCATCTCACTTTAATTTCATTGCTGCAAAATGGGATTGTCAAGCAGACAAACTGACCAACACAGATAATAAAAGATCGGTACTTGGCTTCTGTTCATCGATACGGTATTGCTACTGAAATTATCGTGATACGATGCTGTATTGATTTTTTTCCCACTCCTAAAATCTACCAGAGTTTAGAATTCCAACACAAAGAAAAATGAAGTAAACGAAAAACAAATGCATTCGGCGGAATTTCCTGCAGCAACGGACAAATGCCAGAAGTGCAACGTCAATAATATAGACCACAACCGTCCTACCGATTAAAGGTGGAAATGCCCAAAAAATAATCAATGTTTTGTGCTCGCCAGTGGATACTTGGATGAGAAATATTTCAAAGGTGGAACATTATTAAAAAAAGTTTGAGAACGTTTGATCATCGTCAGTTTAGCTGTTTAATGTGCGATGGCCCTGTACTTGATTTAAAATGAACTTATGTCAGCAGCTGGCCCATCTCTGCCTGATTCATGTGCACAACACAGTGTCTTAATCATAGACAAATGATTAATAATATACTATAATTTATAGTCCCCTACTGAAAGGCAGTGTTGGAGGGATTCAGCATCTCCTCCTGTCTCACCACCAAATCAGTGTTTAATTCAAGTGCAGTTTAACAGAGTAGCTCTCCAAATTTCAAACCACTCCATTAACATATTTGTGCTTCGGATGTGAAGCAGTCGCAGAAACGGTCTGAATGAGTTGCAGCTGTGTGGTTGGTAGGAATTAGATGGCATGCATGCTTTTAATTTGGTTTGTATATCTTCAAATTGTTCGAGGTCATGGGAGGGGTTCAGTTTTAAAGGTGCTCTAAGCGATGGGTTGGGTGACGTCACCGCTTGTTGACGTTTGAAAGTATTGTCAATCAAAATGGAGGCTGGCTCGCCTCTGCCTCCGCTAGAGATCTAGCGCTAGCTGCTAGAAAGCTACATGTTGTGTTCACCAAGGTGAGCCGACTCTAGCTTATTATGTTTTAGTTTTTGAAGTTTTTATTTCCTTGTGTTGGAAGTAAGGTGGACATAAACTTCCCTTTAGAAAAACAAAATGGATTTACCCAGCTGTCCAGCAAAGACGGAGCCGCCTGAATGTCGGATTGGAAGAGTTCTCTCCACCTTCTGACTTTCCTCTTCACGCTTCTCTCTCCTCCACACCCCCCTTCACGTGCATGTGCACCAACCCCCCAAATCCATGAACACGGTTTATGTTTGGTGGTGCAGGTTGGCACAGTTTGTTTTGGTTGGCGTGTGTGGAGCCTGGGCTGTCTACAGAAACAGTGTTTTTTTGTTTTTTTTACCGTGTTCTGGTGACAGGAAGCTAGCGGATAGTGAGGAGATGTTTGCTCTATGACAAAAAAATGTTGTAGCCTAAAAATGGGACATCTCTTAGAGCACATTTAATTCACCGTTCACAAAACCTCTTCCCTTGTCCAGGTTGGGGACAGAACTCAGGTGCAGAAACTGGAATTGGTGGAAAAAAATAATCTGTTAATTGAATAATGAAGTGTGCATTTCAATGTAGTTTATCAAGAGGTTGGAGGGTTGTGTGTGTGTGTGTGTGTGTGTGTGTGTGTTTTTGTTTTTTTTGTATTATTATGTATGGATATTGAGAATTAAAAGGGGACTAGAAAAGTTCTTAAATTCTTCCTACTCCTTTTGACAATAACCAATATTATACTTCTTTGTTGCTTATATGTTTCTGATGATCTTGTTATTTTTTCTTTTTTATTGCTTATACGTTTCACTTTGTGTTTGTATTTTTTTTTGAACTTTTATTAAAATTGAATTTTGTTCAATAACAACAACAATGAGTTTATCTGCTGTTATTAAAACGGATAACTCAGTGTTTTGAAGGCCAAAGAGCATTTTGGGTAGCTTCTGTAACTACTGAACATGTTATAGAGCTACAGGTAGGGGTGTGCTTTATCATCAGTCCTGATAATACTGTTATATTTCTTATTATCATAAAATGAAAAATGGAGAGTCGGCTGGATAAATAAAAAATTAGCTTGAGCTACAGCTGATTAAACAGTAATTCGCCGAAGGGGAAGGGCTAAAGCATGATTTATGATTGTGCGTTAAATCAAAGCCGTGGCTACATATGTAGGTGCTTGGAGGATCAGACCCTACGCCGGACCCTACACTGGACCCTACGCTGGACCCTACGCCGGACCCTACACCGGACCCTACGCCGGACCCTACGCCGGACCCTACACCGGACCCTACACCGGACCCTACACCGGACCCTACGCCGGACACTACACTGTAGCCTGTCGTGCAAACACACAACCAGCCACTCGCTCTTCCACCTCCGGTTACTGCCGAGCCTCTCAGATGCTTTCTAATCCAATCACAAGGCAGGGGCGTGGAAGAATTATCCAATCACTTGGTTGGCAAACCCTCAGTAGCTCGGGCAATCAATAAAAGCAGCATAAGCACACACACACACACACCACCACACACACACACACACACACACACACACACACACACACACACATATGCTCTCACTCATTCACACTTTCTCGATCTCTCTCTATTTCACTCATTCACATTGTCTTCTCTCTTTCACACTCATTCACTCCCCCCCCTCTCTCTCTCTCTCTCTCTCTCTCTCTCTCTCTCTCTCTCTCTCTCTCTCTCTGCCCAGACTGCAATCATCTTCTTGAGTTGCTGCCAGGCCGGTGTGTTAGATTATTCATCAAGGCTGTTAGCTGCAGTGCCTCGAGGCGTGTTTGCCATTCTGTCCATCTCTCCCTCTACTTCAGCCCAAACACACACCATCCATCACACAGCAAATACCCCCTGGAAATACATCATTATTTAATTAATAATTAACTTGTACACAACCAGCAGTGGCCACATCCCTCGGTTAAATCCTTTAAAAGGGAAAACGTCCCACTGCATTACTAAATTTAAATACATTTTAAAAGGTATCGTTTCCTCCCATTTTGAGTAGTCAAAGTAACTAAGTACATTCTGTACCTAAAATGGACCGGGAGTGTGGATATGGAAAAGCTCTTTGAAAATGTTGAAGACTGATTGACAGATTGTCAACTTCCTTATCACATGGTGAAAGCTCTTAGTTGATGGTGGCAGGAAGTTTGCTGCTGTCCTCTCATGTCAGTGTCAAGAGTTCTTTGGTGATTTGATATCAGTGGTTAGATTCTATCTGTGTTTGCTGCAGTGTTACGCCGCCATTACTGTATGTTGTGAGGTTTGTGGACTTGTCAATCAAGTCTTGGGCAACTCAACTCTTGTGCAACTAGGAACAAGGTTTGAAAGTTTTACCTCTGAGACACTAATGCGGCACTGGAATCTGAAGGCCAGAGGAAATATTTAAAATACAGTACTAGGGTGATGAAGTTTTTTGCAACTTGAGAATTTCTATATTTTATTTCTGACTTTGCTGTGTGACTGGTACACAGTGAGAAAGCTCTAGGTAGCAGAATAAAAATAAAAAAAGAATGAGAGAGACAGAGAAACAGGTGGAAGAATATTTTCACCATCATTTACTCTGACAGTTCATAAAGTCTAGGAAATACCGCAACCAGCAGACAGACACACTTTAATGTGATTGCATCTCTGAAAAAGATTGAGCTGCCTTACTATCCTGACACTAGCTGCTTGACTTTGGGGACACTGATTGCGAGCAATTTGTCATGTAATTGTAATTGAGCAGAAACAGTTGGTAACATTACCAATTGTCGGATTAGGAAATACAAACAATTACACGGTCTTTTTTATGTCACCGTAACACTGTTCATATTTTGTCACAGCACTTTTGCAAAAACCCGTCTGGAGAGCAACACAATGGTAATGTCTGAAAATAATACTACTGCTACTTCACTGACAGAAAGTGAGTGACAGCATAAAGAGAGCAACATAATGGCCACTGACAAGGAGGAAAAAGGAGAGCAAAGCCTGCTGGTTTATTGGATATGATGTGAATAAAACCAGGTTTTAATACGATGTATGCCTGGTTTTTATCCTGCTGTAGCCATTAAATGTATTATTAGTTACCTCGGTATGTAGTAGTTAGGATGGCCAGTGGCATAGTCTGGGATTTTCCGGAGACATGATATCCATATACTGCAAAGAAATTGGGGCAGTGATTTGCATATGCTTTGTGGGGATACACATGTTCCATAATGACATATTCCAAAAGAGCAGAACAGATTGTATTGGTATAAGTACAGTCATTATTATGGCTATCTATTATATTTATGAAATAGAAAGTGCATGTCCTGCCCCCCGTGAATATATAATATCTATCAGGGCTAAAGTTTTCAGAAGAAATAATTGGGGAGGGAACAGTTAGTTTTCAGGGTTTCAGGATTTATCCCTTTAGCTTTAGCTCCCTTTTTGTTTTCAAACGCAAGCTAATCTTCTTTTCAAAAAAGCAGGAAACAGAAAAACCTAAATATGTTTTGAAACACATCTTTGCTGAAGGAGGAACTTTAGGAGGACATTTGCATTGCTGGGAAAGGAAACCTGGAAAGAAGCATGTGAGCAGTTTAATTAATTGATTGTCCCGGAGTTTGACAAAAAGGAATCGTACAGAAGACTAACAACGGTACATGAAGCCATGCAGCAAGCCTCTCCACAAGTGGCTATTTTGCCTCTGGGTTGGACAGTAGACGTCAGCGGGGACATGGTTATGATTTTGTACAGGTAGCTTGTCAGATGTTCCCCAGAGAAAGACGTGGATCAATCTGCTGACAAGTTGATGAGATTGGAGACTTGTAAGCACACATTAACGTCCAGTCATGGCTGGAGCTTTGTGATCCGTCTGGATTAAGCGTTGCCTACAGCTGCATTTTACAGGCGCTACATACAGCACAGC